>NW_007258409.1:131886-153453 GCF_000164805.1 Carlito syrichta
CTGCCCAGGTGGGTCTCAAACCTGCGGGCTCAGGCAATCCACTCACCTCAGCCTCCCAAAGGCGCGGGATTACAGGCTGAGCCACCGAGCCTGGCTGGATTTATTTTTGAAGGTGGAGCCACTAGGATTTGCAACTGAGTGAGAGACAAATAAAAGCTTATGACAAAAGTAATTATAGAGAAAGTTTATTTTTGAAACAAACAAAAAATAGTCTCTGAAATGTCCCAACAAGCCATAAAGCATATTAGCATTTGACCATGAGCTCTAATGTCTCCTGCCTACTTTTGATGAGAATTCTCACCACTGATTCCTGCCCATGGCCTCTGGGGTTTCAGACTCAGCCCTTTCTCTTCTCTGAGTTGCACTAGCATGACTTGGTCTTACAGACAGGTAAAGCTGGGAACTACCTTCCTCAGTGAGCTTGAAAACTCCATCTTGGCTCTGAAAATGAAAGCCATTGCTACTTCTCAACCGAGGACCTCCCTGAGATGCTAAAAACGTCTGGCATTAATGACTTCCTCTGGACTCACACAATATCACTTAGAAGAATAAGTGCTGTCCTTCCTCAGTGCTCCTGAACTACTCTGCTAGCACCAGACCTCCTCCCAGAATTTTAGCAAGTTTTCAAATGTGTTGTTCTGAAATGAAAATGTCTTTCCAGAAAGGATTTGGTCTACACTCTTCAAGACTGTGACAGCAAAAGCATGACGCATCTGCTTTTCTCATCTCTGGTCTCTGCACCAGGACTGTATTTAGGGGTTATCCTTGAGAACTGGGAAATATCCTTGAAGTCCTTCGAATTAACGGAAAACATTGGGAACGGGTGGGATCCCTTGGATGTGACAGGCATTTTAGGGCATGTAATTATAATTAATCTTGCTTGCACACTCCTGAAAGCGAAGTCTAGCAGACAACGTGAAATGCAGAATCCTCTTGTTGGTCAGCTCCTTTCAAGGGTGTTAAATGTCTGGCTTGGCACTTTGTTTTGTTGAACTAACTTTTCAGCCTGTTTTAACACGTGGTACCTCCTGAAACATGAGCCAGAGAGCCCACAGATCTAGCTCCATTTCGTTCTGGTCTGTCACTTTAGTGTTAGCATTTTCCTCACTCTTGTTTCCAGTTTGAGTTATGAAACCATTTCAGTTCAGTTTTAATAACCTCCCTGGCATGGCGAGTTCTACACAAGCTGCCAAACTGAATGCATTGACTCTCTGAGATGAGGGCAGCAGCTCTGGCCTGGGGACGGGGAGGTAGATTTTCTATAAACGCATCCGTTTTCCATTACAGCCCTTTCTGATTTGGTAGCTGGCTGCCAGGTGCAGCTGGTTTCCTCCTCTACACACAATCACTTTTGACTTCGGTTTCTGAGTTTCCTTGTCTCCTGACTCACCCGTGATCCCCTGACTAAATAAACTACCTCGTGATGGATCTTCCTGCCTGAGGAGGGCATCCTGGGGCTCAGTGACCACAAGAGGACTTAGCTGCACCCTGCAGGACAAAACTCTGGCCAATGACTTCTACATGTGTTTGTGGAGGCTTCCATGCCCGCCAGAGAGAAACAGCTGTGCTACTTTAGAGAGAGAGCCCTCTTTGTGGCGTTAAAGCAGGATTCTATTCTGCAAATGGATTTACATCTGAGTTGTAGGCATGCTTCAGGGGAAAGCTCTCTGAATTCTCACCAATGAGAATTTCCCCCAGGCCCTCCTTTGCCACAGAACAAATGCCAGGGCAGGAGTTCAAATCTCTATTACTCAGCCTCATCTTTTCTCAGAATTTGTGTTTACATAAGACACTGACACACTCACCTCATTGAATAAAGGACACGAAAAATATCATTTCTTATTAAATGTTCTGTAAACTGTAGACTTCATAGGCTGGTTTACAATACAGAGACAACCTGCTGTAAGTCAATAAAACACACGAAATTCCATACTTGTAAACAAATAGAAAAGTAAGGTCATATATAAGAGGGGACCCCAAAAAAACCGGAATTTATTTATAAAAAATTATGTATTTATTCTTACATGTTTAAACTTCAGTCACCTTCAAGAAACTCTCCATTTGATGCAGTACACCTATGGAAAAGCCTTTTCCACACCTCAAAACAGTTTATGAACATGTCGATTTTGATGCCTCTTACTTCTTCTACTGTTTTTTGTTTTACCTCTTCCATGTCAGCAAAATATTTCCCTTTGAGGATTTTTTCATCTGGGGAAACAAAAAAAAGTCACTCAGGGCAAAGTCAGGTGAATAGGAAGGGTGGGACATGGGGGCCATGAGTTTTAGGTCAAAAACTGCTGAACACTCAGTGCAGTGTGGACAGGTAGAACTTGTAAATCACCCATCATGAAATGGGCAAACACACTGAAAGAATTACCCCCCAAAAATCACTGAAGCTGAATGCAGCCTCTCACAACAATGCTAGCTGTATACTGATGCTGATGGGTTCCTAGAACACTTATCTAGTGGAGGAAGCCTGTACTACAAGGGACCCTCCCTCAAAAAGATAATTCCTGGGGATTTTTTGGCTTTCTCCTCCCCACCCCGTACAATTACTTGCTTTACAAAAAGATTGGCTGTAAGGAAATTTAAATATGTATGCTCTAGTAGAGCAATGATATAGTACAATTTCTTTATTCAAACAAGTTGAGTTATTCCTACAACAAAAATAGAAGAAAAACAGGTCAGGAACAGAGCCAAGGGGCTACCCAAAACAGGTGTATAAATTCTCATTTGGAAATGTGGGCGCTTCTAATTTCCTTTGGAACCTCAGCTTAATCTTATTAAATTTCCACTAAAATGCTCTGGGGGAATTCAATGATGGAGTTGAAGGGTAAAGTTTCCTCGGGTTTTAGCTGCTTCTTAGTGAACATATGTTTGTGGCCTCTGGAAGCAAAGGAACCAGAAACCTCAGAAAGTGCAAACTCCCTGTGAGAAGAGAGAGCAGGCATCTGGGTGTCTCATCACCTCTCAGTTCCCAAACTTACCTGATGTGGGTGCCCCCTGGGCAACTTATTCCCATGGGCATAGATGGCAAACTGCTGAATCGATTAAAATAAACCATGAATGAGGTGCAATTCTGCAGGTGCTGTTTGAAACCCACTCACTTTATTCCCCTGCTCAGGAAAGTGCATTAGAATGCTAGTGAACAAAAGAGGTGTTATTACAAGAATGAACTCTTATTAGAATGTATGCCTATAGATTTTAAATTTATTACCTAAAAATGGTATCTTCAGCTTTGTGGTTCATGACTGTAATCCCAGTATTTTGAGAAGTCAAGGGAGGAGGATCACTTTAGGCAAGGAGTTCAAGACCAGCCCAGGCAACGTGGTAAGACCCCGTCTCTAGAAAAACAAAAGCAAAAAAACTTTGGTATTCTCACCTTGTCACAAACCTTCTCCCCTGAGAGCTGCTAGTACAATCTGCCATTGCAAGAATATGGGGTAGGGGACATGGAGACATTTCCCTGTCCTTTGAATATGCAAAGTAAACTAGGCAGGGGCAGCCTTACCTCTGAGCAGTTCCAGGTCCTAGTAGGTTTCCGAAGGGGATGGAGCTGCAGGTGGGAGTATAAAAGGAAGATCCTGAAAACTGATCTCATATTCAGTGATCTATCACAGAAACAAAGAACTGAGTACCACATGTTTTCACTCATAAGCGGATCCTGAACATTTATCATAATTACTATAAGAACAGGGAAGGAGATAAAGGGCACATAACATTAATAAGAGTATCTGATCTCAAGCCAGGCGAAGTGGGGACCAAAGGGATGTCCAAATTTTACCTGTACAATGACCACTTATGTACCTAATCCTGAATTGTACCCCATATCTTTAAAACAAATAAAAATAAAACTGCTCTCAGCTCTCCTGTTTTTTGAGCTAGATCCTTTTGCTTCAGGCTGCCCTCGAGCAGGTAGCTCTCTATAACATGGTAACCCTAAATCTGAGGGCTTGCATGTAATGTTTGCCTATTCCAAAGAATTCAGGGAGAGACACTGATTTATTCAAATTTGTGGGAGGCACCAATGGTGGCAGGTCTGTGAAGAATCTGCACCTCAGTGCAGTACAACAAGCAGTTTTATAATCAAAGCAGTCTAGTAAGTCATTCAAATTCCTATTCATTGTTTACAATTATATTAAGAGTGACTGACTACATTGGTTTTAGATTTGCTTGGTCATCTGTCTCCCATGACTCATTATTGGGAATATGCATACCCTTCAGAAACTAACCCTGGCCAGAGGCTGCTCCCTGAGGGAGAGGGAAAACAGTCTATGTCCCAACAATACCCCACACTACCCATCACTCTGACCCTACCAGGCTTTATTTTGTCCATTTGTTTGTTTCTTAGTCTGTTGCCAATGGTCTTCAAAGAACAGGGCTTTTGATATTTGCAGAATATCAAAGACCCTTTTCATTATCAGTCGCTGGCCATAAGGATTGCAGCTTCTCATATGTGTTCCCAGACCACTAGACTTTTGCAAGGTTTTAAAATCCAAAGTTTGATTCATGGTTACAGCCTTAATTTATCTGCACTAAGTTACAATGAGCACAAATTCTTTTGTAATATTGAAAATCATTTTTAAATTGACCAAAAGAATTCACTGAACTGTTGTGTGTGTGTGTGTGTGTGTGTGTGTGTGTGTGTGTGTGTGTGTGTGCTCTTAAGGAGAAAATATTATAGCAACAAAGATGAATCTTTAAAAATAAAAAATCTGCAGATATCCCGACATTTCTATCCACTTCTCCTCCAGCTCCTGGAGCCACTTACAGAATTCTGGCTCTGTGGATGGGAACTATTCTGGAGCCTAGGGTGGTGGGGGCTGCTTTGGTACGGTAGGGCTATGTGTCTGAACAAAGGGAAAGGAGAATGATGATCTCTTTATCCAGAAAGTGTCCTCAAGAAAGAAGACTCCCGGGAGGTCTGGGACAGGGGCTTTCCAAGCCTAACTTTTCAGATTCCCTTTGGGGACAAGAAGTGGGGAGAGGTAAGAGAGGAAAAGAGGAGTTGAGAAAAGACTGACCGGGGCAGTTTCAGTGTCCTTCCTCCAAACAGAGTGTTGCCTCTTTCAGGAAAAAGGAATGATCTCCTTTTACTCAATCAATTGTGTATGTACAGGTGTATAGACATTCTCCAGGCTCATTATTTGATATTCATGTTCTAAGTATTGTCATTTAATGTCAAGTGCAATTTAAAATTTTTGAGAAAAAATTGCTACATTTCTAAGAAATTGGCAAAAGGATCATTCTCCTGTCTCCTCATATTACTGTTACTGCAAGGAATGGAGAAAAGACTAGATCTCTTAAAACAAAATTACAAGTAATAAAATTTTCTTTTTCTAAGTATGGGTAAATATACTTGCTATTGAGGGATCAAATAATATGTACAACCAGGAACTCTCCCAGCGAGAGCTACTCAGTGAGGAGAAATTCATCTCAGAAATTACAGCTCTGATATGTTTTTTTGGATGACCAGATGCAAAGAATCATCCATAGTCATGAAAACTCAAGAACAGAGAAGCCAATGAGTATATTTATAAGTGTGTATTCCTCTCCTGCCAACGAATCTCCCTATGTATGAATGCTAGCTGTGGCCTTGATTTGAGTAACTCAAGCTAACTGACCTGAATGTCTTATCAGTAAAGACTAGCTTGCAATAGAATTGCAAGAGGTGTTTTTGAAAGCTTGATTATTAATGATGCCCTGTAATATCTTTCAAGTCAGTAAATGGTAGAAGATGTAATCATAATTACAGTTTCTAATACCATGCAGTATTGTCCTTTAGAAAAGAGGAAATTAAACCCAAGAACTTCCTCTCTATGCTAGACACTGAAGTAAAATCTACTATGGTCTGAGACATTCAAAGTCATACAGTCTACTAACTAAGAAGACCTGGTTTTTATAATAATAATTTTTTAAAAGTAATTTATAGCCGGGCTCGGTAGCTCATCCTGTAATCCCGTGCCTTTGGGAGGCTGAGGTGAGTGGATTGCCTGAGCCCGCGGGTTTGAGACCTGCCTGGGCAGCGAGACCTCATCTCTACAATAAATAAAAAAATCAGCCGGGTGTGGTAGCACATGCCTGTAATTCCGGCTACTCGGAAGGCTGAGGCGGAAGGATCACCGGAGCCCAGCAGGTCAAGGCTGCGGTGGCCGGGAGCGGCCACTGAACTCCAGTCTGGGCGACCAAGTGAGACTGCAACTCAAAAAAAAAAAAAAAAAGTAATTTATGATATAAAACCTGCACTCAATAGACTGTAATTTCTGGTGATTATGAGAGACACCAACAGTAAGAGACTGAGACAAGGTGGTGGAAGGAACATGGGCTTTGAAATTGGACTAGCCCAGATTCAAATCCCAACTCTTCATCACAGAGTCTTCCGGGCAGGTTATGAAGCCATAGTTTCATAGGTCTTGTTTTTCTCATTTATTACATACGAACAAAACTCTTCATCTTCATGATCAAATGAAATATAGAAATCATCAAGGATAAAAATGCCTTGTCCACAGCAGACACTCAGATATACAGTATACGGTTTCTTCTTTCTCTTCTTACAGATGAATTAAGAAAGGGTGTGTTAACTTATCAGATAATTAGGGAATGCAATCTTGAGAGATTTGGATAGATTTCCCTTATCATACTTTTCTACATGGTCCAGAGCGCAAGGCCAGTAGCTGGAGAATGCCTGAGCATGTCCAGGGAAAATACTGATGATAGGGGCTGCATGCCAGTTGCTCCTAAATATCTCCTGTTCACTAACAACAACTTGGGCTTCCCATCTTCTGGTTCTGCTGAAGTTTGGGAGGTCCCTGGGTGTTAGCTCGTCTGGGCGATTGCCCAGCATCAGTGATGGAGCCTCTGGTAGAAAACACTTTTAGAAGGTTTTTGAGTTCCATTTCTTTTGAAAATGAGGTAGGGGAAAATCTGTTTTCTTGGAAACTCTTTCTGTTTGGCAAGTATTTTGAAAATTGATAGAGGCATTAAAATTGGCTTGAAATTATCAAGCAGATCCAGTGTTTTAAATATTAGGTTTCCCCATGCAATTTCATTGAGAAAAGATTTCTTTGGCCCCAAGGAATTTATAAACTACTGACCTAGTACAAGAGAGCTGTATGTAGTCTGAGAGTGAAGAGCCCCTGTCTAGCCTGAGTTCTGCCACTAACTTGCTATGGGACATTCTGCTGCTCTGTGTCAGTTTCTTCAGCAAACTTACATGTATCTAAATATTCTCACAAGAACAATTTGGCATAGTAGTGCTTTGCAATTGATTGGAACAAACATTCATAAGAACACGGTGCAAGAAACATAAATATTTGATTACTTGATAAATAAAAACATAATATATAATCCAGTTAACAAATACTGATTTAAAAGCTGACACTAATTGCCAACAGAAACTTAATTATGAGCTATTAATTACCATAACATCTGGGAGTCCTGATTAAAGTTCCAATAATTCAAAGAATCGTAACCTATTATGCTCAATGTTACCATTTTAATTTTCAACTTTTATATTGCTCATAATGCATGGTTCTTCCCAAATACAATCATAGCCTGAGGTTCCTTTCCTATTTTCAAATAATGGTAGGTAAAATACAGTTTATGGCAAATTTCTACAAAAGTCAGATTTAAAGCTGAAGAAGCTATAGTGAGTTCCAGTTATATCTTTGTTATAAAGACAAATTTGTGACATTTATATTTTTATAAATATAAATATTTTATGAAGATTTGGTTCAGGAAAATATTTTACCCACATAGGCTAACGAATCCACATCGGGGACTCTAAAATGAGTTCCAGTCTTTGTTGGGAAAAGAAGATGAAGAGGAAAGTCACTTCTCTCTGTCCTTCATGTGCCACCTTTCTTCCCCAGCCCATAAAGGGACTGTCTCCCCAGGTGGAAACTCCCATAATCTTCTCTAAGACAGATGGAGTTGCTAATCTGATCGGTCAGAGTTTGAAATTTATGAAATCACATTTGCAGGAAGCAGGGCATCTGCAAATGTGTCACCCTCCTAATGTTCTACCTGTGCCCAGGTAGCCCTGCAGGGGCAGACATATTTCCTCTCTCTCCCTCACTCCATAGGTCACCTCTCCATACAGAATCCAAGATTTAGATTTAAGGAGGAAGCCTCGCGTGCCTGGCTCTAAGTATGTCTCCCACCTGGTTCACGAAGTCTTGCCTTTTCTAGCTTTCAGATACTTACCTAGATTAATAAGTCGATATCTCATTTTACATCTGCCTAGTCACCACTATTTCCTCTGTGAGAACTTAAGTGGGGAGGTCGAGGGCAAGTCACAGCCAGGGAGTATTTGGTGAAAGAAGGGATATAGAGGTACTTGAAGACTTCTTTAATTCTCAGAGGAAAGAAAACATACAGACAGCTAGGACAGCTTATGCCAAGGAGGCCGATCATGGGAGGGTTTTCCCCTCCTTCCTCCCATTTCTCTTGCTGTGGCCATCTCTGCCATATTAGGGAAGGCTCTTTCTAGAGGTGATGACTGACAGAATCAAAACCATATCTAGTACCTGAACCATTACATTTTGCACAGAGACACAAACAAATGACCATAGAATGAATAGCTGAGACAAATTAATTGAATGCAACCTTTTGCTTTTCAAAATAACATCTTTTTTCTGATTTGATAAGTAAATATTCGCTCATACGTGGGAAATATTTTTTAAAAATAGAGAGCAGCATAAAAAGGCAAGCAAATGTCCTTTCTATCCTACCAACCAAGAAGAGCAATTTCTCTTTCTGTTTCTGATCTCCCTTCAGCACCAAGCTCTTGGCATGCCCCACCTGGTTCTGCTTAGACTCAGCTGCTGGTCGGAGCACAGGTGTTAAAGACCTCATTAGCACAGTTTTGCTACTCACTTGGAAAACTAAATGCCCTCAAGTGACTCTTAAGTTCTCCCAGCACAGTCCCTTTCTCCAGCTGGAAAGTTCGGTATTTTAGAAGTCTGTGTGTTGCTGCTGCCTTCCTCTTGAGTTGTTCTGATTTACTTTTCAAAAGGGACAACTATAACTGCCCTGTTGCAGGCCCACTGTACCCAGTTCTTTGCTCCAGCAACTTTCACACAGAGTATTACCTGGTTCATTTGTGGGGCGGGAAGGTACTATCATTCTTCTTTCCTTCCTACAGAGACAGTCACACGCAACCAAGGAATAAACATCTGGAAAGAATTGAATGCAACTTTTTGTTTTTCAAGATAATATTTTTTTTCTGATTTGATGAGTAAATATACTCATGTGTGGGAAACCAAATATAAAACTGTACATACATGAAGCAATGAGATTAATCCATTTTTTCCACAACTCCATCCTAATTTGTTTCAGGAAATTAGGTCCTCACATGATAGCGATAGAGTTGTTCAACTTACTATGTCTTGTTGCCAGCTGAAGCACTAGTGGAGAACACCGCCTTTCTAACCGTTGAATATTAGAATACAGAGAAGCCAGCATCCTAGGCATGGTGGTGGGATCAGTGTGCTCCAACATGCATGAGCCCACAGACATGGTTATCATGTTTTCTTTTAAGAAATCAGGATTGCCCAGGCTCGGTGGCTCAGCCTGTAATCCCAGCACTTTGGGAGGCCGAGGTGAGTAGATTGCCTGAGCCCGTGGGTTCGAGACCCGCCCAGGCAACTTGGCAAGACCTCGTCTCTACAATAAATCAAAAATTAGCCAGGCATGGTAGTGCGGGCCTATAGTTCTGGCTACTTGGAAGGCTGAGGTGGAAGGATAGCCAGAGCCCAGTAGGTTGAGGCTGTGGTGGCCAAGAGCATGTCACTGCACTCCAGTCTGGGCGACAGAGTGAGACTCCAACTCAAAAAAAAAAAAAAAAAAAAGAAATCAGGATGAAGTTTGAATAACACAGTTCAAATAACAGAGAGTAGTTATTTTCCACAAGTGTATTTTCTCCCATCATTAAAAGCAATAGATTATACCAAGTGATACAGTTTCTCTCCAACTTTTTCTTTTTGTTTTTCTTCCCAAACTCCTTTTTTCCCCTCCTACCCGAAGGAATATTCTATCTACCTTGGTTTCAGTTACCGTGGCTTTGCTGAGGATTACCAGATCTTCCCTGGGAATCCTGCAAGTTTAGTAATTGGCTCTCACGAGCCAGTACATGCTGCCAATTGTTAAACTTTCAGGAATTTTCCAAGCCTGTTGTTTAAAACTTAATTTAATATAAAATTAAATCCTATAAACATACAAATCAGTAGATTATATTTAAAAAGTAGTAAGTGCTAAAACCTTATTACTTTCTAATTATTTTATACTTTATTATTATCTATGGTCATGAAGCTTTTTATATCTATTGTATCTGTATGGTAGAAATGCTATATAATACTGTGCCACTGTTCATCTCTACCCAACTCCATATTCAGTGTCATCACATTAGTAGCTTGAAATTGGCCATGGTGGGAATATTTACACTATGGTAATTGGCAATGCTACAAAACAGAGAGTTTGGATTTGGAGAACTTGTTAAACATATACCAGCATACCATAATTCATACCTCTTTGTAGTTAACCCTTTCCCCCCTCTCAAGTTCCTGGCAATGACTGATCTGTTTTCTGTATCTGTAGTATTGCCTTTTTCTGAACAAATGAAATCACACAGATTGTATCCTTTTGAGCCTGCTTCTATCATTTAATGCATTTTAGATCATCCATGTTGTTGCATCAATAGTTGTTCCCCCTTATTGTTAAGTACTGTTTTATTGTATGGATGTACCACAGCATGTTTATACATTCACCTGTTGATTGACACTTGGGTTGTTTCCAGTTCTTGGTGACTATGAATACAGTCATTATAAATATTAACACATAGGTTTTTATGTATTACTTTTTATTTGCTTGGATAAATACCTAGGAGTGAGATTGTTGAGTTGTACTCTATGTTTAGCCTTATAAGAAACTGCCAAACAGTTTTCTACAGTGACTGTATTATTTTGCATTTTGATAAATAATGTATAAGAGTTCTTGTTGCTCTATCTATACCCTTGCTAACACTTAATTTGGTCAGTTCTTAAATTTAGACATTCTAATAGGTATGTAATGGAATCCCACTGTTATAGTAGGAGCACTGATCTGCCATTACCTATTATGAATGTTTAGAAGTGGAAATCTTTTCCTTTATTTCTGAAGAATATTTTCAAAATATACATAATTTGTAAGTTGGTTGCTGTTTCTTATAAGCACTTTGAAGACATTATTTCTTTGGTTTTTACTTTCAATTTTTTCTCTCAAGAAGTCAATCATTATTCTTATTGTTGCTGATTTTTTTCTGTATCTAAATTTTTTTGTTTATTCTTAAGTTTTTAGCAGTTTTACTGTTATGTTCTTAATGTACTATTCTGTGTATTTATCCTTTTTTGGGGTTCATTGAATCCCTTGTGTCAATGACTTGGTGTTTTTCATCATTTAAAAAAAATTCGCAAGCCGGGCTCAGTGGCTCAGCCTGTAATCCCGCACCTTTGGGAGGCTGTGGTGAGTGGATTGCCTGAGCCCACGGGTTCGAGACCCGCCTGGGCAACTTGGTGAGACCTCATCTCTACAATAAATCAAAAATTAGCCGGGTGTTGTAGCGTGAACCTGTAGTTCCAGCTACTTGGAAGGTTGAGGTGGAAGGATCGCCGGAGCCCAGGAGGTCGAGGCTGCGGTGGCCGGGAGCGGCCACTGCACTCCAGTCTGGGTGACAGACTGAGACTCCAACTCAAAACAAAAAAAACAAAACAACAACAACAACAAAAATTCACAATCATTATTTCTCCACATCATACTTCTTCCCAGACCCTCTCTTCTCTGCCTCTGGCACTTCAATTATATAAATGTCAGAGCTGTTCATCTTTATTAGTTTCTTTTCTCTATTTTTAGATACTTTTTTTCTTAATACTTCAATCTAGATATTTTCCTAGTCACTCTGTTTTGACTCTGCTGTTAAACCTATGCATCAATTTCTTAATTGCATTTCTTCTATATTTCATTCTATTATTCCCATTTGCTTATTTGTTATAATTTCCATTCTTTCTGAAATTCTCCTTCTACTAAAATCTGTATCTGATAATTTCAGACATGTGACTGTTAGATGAATCTGTTTAGATTATCTGATTTTTTTTCTGATTTTCAATCAAGATTTGTGTTTTTGTATGTCTTGTTAGTATTGATTGAGTGCTGGCCATTTTGTATAGAATATTGTGAGACAATTTAAATCTCTAGGTGTTGTTATAATATTATTCTTCAGCAGAGAAAATTTACTTCTGCTCCTGAAAGGCAGCGATCACCTTAATTCAACCAGGGAATGAGATAATCAAATCTAAGCTTCAGTTCTTATGAGATCTGGTTTATCTCTAGGCCATCATTATTCCTAATGTGTAAATCTTGAGGGTCCCAAATGAAACCATGGGTTGTTTGCCAGGTTTCCTCTACCTTGGTGAGATTTTAATTTTAATTTTTACCACTTTCTTCAGCCTTATTTTATAAGACTACTGAAAACTCTTTCATTTCTCAATCTCTCAGGTACTGATTTTGAAAATGTCAGCCAGTCCTCTTGAATGGAAAAGATTCCCCCAAATGTCAGCTCATTATGCTTGGTTTTCCCTCTCTTTGGGGGATCCTGAACCTCTAAATTCTTACTTTCTTGATAGCCCTCAGCTGCTTTCAAACAGATTTTTAAAAATATATTTTGACTAATTATCTATTCTCTCAGTAGGAGAGCAGGTCCAAAACAGTCTAGATAGTTTTTCTGATTCAGTACTCCATCAGAATTTCTAAATAAAACTTCTCAGGTGATTCTAATGGACAGTTGAAGTAACAAACTATGGACATAGAGAATAAAGGGCATGCAAGATTCTTTACAACTTGTTTCTTTCAAACCTGTGTAGTCTGATATTGTACCAAAGCACTGTCTCCACCCCCTGCCCCAAAGTGTGTATGCCTTCCAGTCCTATGGAATACTTCCTATTTCTGATGTGCCAGGTCATAAGGCTCACTCTTATCTTTAACCTTTTGCTTCTACCATACTTCTCTGCCTGGCCCACTCTTACTCAGCCTTTATTATTTCTTTTTAAGTGCAACCTCTTCATTACTATACTAAATTATTTTGTGTCTTTTCTATTTGTTTGTGAGACAGGATTCCTAGTCTACTAGCACCTATTCACTGCTCATTTTCTAAAGACAAGATGAGGTCCTCTGAATGCTCTTTCTGTTTGAAGTATTGTTTATTGTCCTTCAAGATGCTTTCTATATACCCAATCATTAAGACTTCAAGACCTTTGATGCTAGGGACTCACACAAGTGCTTAAATAATGGTTATTGAGTTGGATTAAATGGAATATATTTTTAAAAAATAATAAAATGTCATGAAAGTAAGAGACTGTCCTTAACCAAAGTCTTGGCTAAATTCAGTTCACATCTACCTGAATGAGTACAGAGAAAAATATTATATTTCTTACTATATATGAAAATGATGCTCAATTCTTAGTCTATTGATAAATTATTCACTCTGTGATGACTTTCCAGGAAATATCATTGTATTAGCTAACTTTATAAGTGCTCAATATGTGCCAGATATCAAGCTAGGCACTTCCCATGTATTTTCCCACTTAATCTTCACTACAGTTCCACATAGTAGATGCTGTTATTATTCAGGCTAAGAGATATTAAGTTGCTTTACCACATCTGATGCAGAAAAACCAATATCTGTCTGGCCCTAAAATCCATGCTTATTTGACACTATACTAAACACTGGTGAGGAAAGCATGGCTCTAGAATGATCCATACCTGAGTTCAGATCTCAGTCTCATCACAAATTAACAGTATGTCACAGGTCTGTTTAACCTTTCAGGTCTTTGGTTACCTCACCTATAATATCCTAATTCAATGCCTCCCTGAAAAGTTTTGAGGAAAGGCTTTGCTCTGATGTCATATGTGTTATAAGTGCTTGATAAATATGATCACACACACACACACACACACACACACACACACACACACACACACACTTTGTCCATATCTTTCTCTTATTGTTGCCTTTTTCACACCATCTGTTATTTAACTCTATCTACTTTATTTATTTATACATTCTTTTTCTACACTCTAGGCAGTGCGAGTATGGTTTTAATTAACTTCATGTGAATTAATTACTTACCAGTAGTGACATATTTATTATCAATTGCACAACTGCTGTATGTAGTTCTAGTAAAACATTACTTCAAGTATAAAATATGTCTAGTTACGAACAAATCACCCATGCTAATAAACAAATTTGACATAAGCCATTATTTACCGAGCTTAAAGCTGGTATTTGTTGAAAAGCCTCAAGTCATTTCATTTTTGCTGAAGGTTCATATTTAAGTAATTGTGTAACATAGTCATTCATTACTGTCGAGCCACACTTCTCTCTGCCTTTACGACAAAGAAAATAGCTTAGCATTAAGTGCATGTTCCACGGAATTATTTCTCATTGGAGAAAGTAAGCCAGAGAGATTTTTAAGAATCCTGGACTAAAGCAAAAAGCAATGCGTTAACACTGCTCAAGATATTATTCACAAACTGGCCAGAAAATTGATCATATTTTAGTATACTTGTTCTTAGGCTGTCCACATAATTTTATCTTATCCTTTTGATAAAAGGACACTGCTGATAGTGGTTTCCTTTGTTAGTTTGAGTGTTGAGATCTGTTTAACAACCACTTTCTGCTCATTTAATCGGTTCATCCAGGCAGAGAGTCCATGTGTCCTTGCTGAAGATGAAGATACCTGCAGGCTATTTGTAAGACTTGTCATCTTATAATACTGACCGGAGAGAAGGCTACAGTGAAGGGCTTGATTTCCTAACTTTTCTGATCAGAATCTTCCAAGGCACTTATTAAGCATACAGCTTCCAAGGCCTTTCCCCCTAGACGCTCTGGTTCAGTAGGTATGGGCACTTAGGGCTCTAACAAGAAGACCAAGTAAGTTTGAAAATGTTGTTATAAAGATTATACAGGCTTTAAAAATACTACTTTTTCATTGGAGAAAATGGCTGCCATTTATCCTCTTGTGCTCCACTTGAAAAACAATTCCCAGGATGTCATGGGGCACTGACCATGGGGCATCAAGTGACCATCTGCACAGAGCTTCCCATCTGTCAGATTCACCAAGACATATGGCTGGGTGGCCAGCAGCAATCTATTGTAAAACAAATGTGGTATGTCTGGGATTGGGCACAAATAAGTTGTACAAGCAGGTGACCCTAATCCCCATTCTTGCACTTGTCTCTCTCTCTCTCAGTGGCCCCATGGTGAGTCCCTTATTATCAGTTGATAGAGGAAGAAAAAGGCTAAGCTTCATTCATAAATGGAATGCTGCTCTCTAGGACTCAGTATTGTATACTGGAAGCCAACCAACAACATATGGTGCTACGACCCCAATAGGTACAATATATGTGCCTAGGAACTAAGGGGGAGAAGCAGGGATACATTATACCCACTCGGGGGAATTTGTGCTTCCTATTCCTGCAACGTTAGACTCTATGGTTCATCATGCCAAAAGACCATTCAAAGAAAAGAGCCATATACAAATAGGAATAATTGCCCTGCTCTCAGGAGGAAGCAGGAACATGTTACACAAAGGCACAAAAATCCGAAAGTCCGCCATATTGGTGACCCACAGGACTTGTTATCTTTTAGTATGACTCTCCGCAATTTTGACAATAAATAAAAAAGTACAGTAGCCATAGCTTGAGAAGAGCCTGCTGCCCAAGGATTCAAACCTTCAGATATTAGAGTTTGGCTAACGCACCTGTGAGCCACCTGGAACAGCAAAGCTAAAAGTGAAGGGAACCTACAATGGTCAGTAGGAAAGGGAAACAAGTATCAGTTGCGGCCCTAAGGCCAGCTGCATTAATGGGGTCTGAAGTTCTATGTCTAGCCTTTCTTCTGTAAATGTTCTCAAGAAATGAGACCAACCAGAATCCTGGAGAAGCTGTTTTCAGATGGGGTATATATAGTATAAGCAAGTGAGTCCGAGCAACACTCATCAGTGGGCTTTGAGAATTTGTGGTGTGCCATTCACATTTACCCTTCAGGCTCTTGTTTGCCCAACTGGCAGAAGAGTTGACTACTTATGCCTGTGCCCATATCAGAAAATTGTCCTTGATTGACAGAAGCTTCTTTGCCCAAAGTATGATCTGTCTTCGAGGGACAGTCCACATCCAATGACTAAGAAATACAGGGTACAATACATTTGTCCCACTTGCCCCAACCAGGGACAAGTCTTCCCAGCTCCAAAGTGCCCCATGGGGTCACTTAAGGTCTCTTTTACAACTTCATTGAAGTTCAACTTTTCCCTCTGTCCAATCCTGCTTCCCTTCTGGGTGTTATTCCTGAGGGCAGCCTCTAATTGATTATGCCAAATCTTTGCCTCAGAGTCAGTTTCTAGGGAATGCAACCCAAGACACGATGTAGCTTGATTTCAAATCTACATTTCATGTAGTGCATCTGACTGCATATGGAATGCAGTTGTATGAAATGTATTTCATCATATATGAAATGCTAGCTATAAAGGGTCTGGGAAATGTAATAGTTAGCCTGGAAAACTCTGAATTATTGGAAAGCATGCCAGGATAGAGACAGACTGCATGCAAAGGAGCGAACCAGAGCACTCACCAAGCCAGTCCATAAAGATACAGCTAAGAAGACCATCCAGAGTGTCGATTGGCCTTTAAAGTTAGGAACTGCAGACTGTTTCGACCATTACTTGCAGTGAGGAGAAGGCTTGCTTCTACCTCAATGTTTTTCTGTTCCTAATTGTCAGCGCAGTGTTTCCTCTCTGGAATCAGCTAATCTTGGCCAGCACATTATGCAAACGTGTTCTTCAGATAATTCCTGTTCATGCACACGAGAGCATTGTGAAGTACCCTAATATTTATCTATGATTTACTCAATGCCAGGCATCATATGATTTCCTCATGAATTCTTACAATGACCCCATGTCTTGGGTATGATCATCTAGAAAAATGTAAACAGAGACTCAAGAGGTAGTTTAAAAAAAAAATCATGACGGCATTTGAACTTGCCTCAGACTCCTAAGCCCATTCTCTTTGCACAATACTGTGATGTCCCTTGAAAAGTAGAGCAAGTCTTGTTTTTCCTCCAGAGTCTACTTGAGCTGATGAAAAAAGGAGTCCTGATTTTCTATTTCCCCAAAGATGCTTCCGTCGTGTGTGGTTTCACTGCCATGGAGCATGTCCTGGGTAGCAGTCCAGCCCATGTGCCACTGGACACAATGGGAATTAGTTCAGATAGATTTGGAAGGCTGGACATAGCTCCAACACCACTCCTGGAAAAACAGCTTGGAGGTCAGGGCCTGCTGAAAGCAGGGCAGGAAATGTGGCTCTGTGCACAGTCCTTCTAGTGTCCTATGGAGACAGCAAGCTCAAGGACAACATGTACAAGAGGGCAAAACCTCTGTTGGCAAATTAGAAGGCAATGTGAATCCTGTCAATTATTTATCTGAACATGTGCTAAGAATTCTTTGCCATCTCTGTTTAATCTGGTCTGAGAATTGCATTTGGGGATGAAAACTAACATTTGCTGAACACACCAGATGCTGAGCGAGGTAACCCTACAAGTGTCTTCTCTCCATCACACTGTGAGTTGGGTACTTATGAATAACGAGATTGGAACTTGAGGAAATTTACTAAGTCTCCCAGCATCCTCATATTAAGGAATATCAGGCTGAATTTCTAATTCAGTCTGCCTGGTCTGAAACCCACAGTTTGTCTAATTCATTATTTAGCAAAAAGAGCAAGACAAGGTGAGCATGGTTGAGCTGGCATCATCTGTGCATCTCACAGTTCCTTCTTTGCTGAATGCACTTGCTTTGTCTATCTTAGGACTCAAAAGTGACTTTGCAGAGTCTTCATGGAAGGGATGCACATACAGATGGTGCATAGATTTCTCAGCCAAGGGCTCTTGAATATGCTGTGAATATATTCTCCTGAGTAATTCACCATGCATACTGGGTCTTCATGCCGTCGACTACACAGACACCTGCACACACAAAACTCACACTCTGCCCTGCACGTTCTCATGCACAGATGCACATTTTCTTCCGTCCTCTCTCGAGCTTTCTCTCTCACAACACACCTGTTGCTCCTCTCAACAAAGACAGTCTTATACTGTAAAAGCACCAATTCATAAGGAAAACAAAAACCAGATGGCGGGAACGGCACAAGGGAAGTTCTTAAGCAAGTAAATAACATAACGTGTCTCGTGAATTTTCCCTTTTTTCCCTTGGGGTAAAGATGAAGTAAGAGGAGGTGGTGCCCACCTGTCCCAGTGTTCTTGCCAAGGGTAGTTTTTGTCTAATTTTAACAGAGGAAAATGACCCTTTCCTAGGATTGTCCATTTAGTGACAGAGGAATGCTCTGCCTGGAATTGTCAGTTGCTGGAGGAACTAAATATGATGCAGCAGACTCCAAAATTTTCAGGGAAATTATGATGCTCCTTTGCTGATATTTAGCTCCAAATTCTGGATAACCAAGAGAAGATATAAATTTGAAACCAATTCATACACTTTTCCAATTATAATCCTAACTAAATGATATGTATTTATAAGTATACAATTTAAAAAAAAATTCCACTAAATGGCAAACACCATTGCTAGAATAGACATGGTTTGTTTGACCCCTAAAATATTATGTTGAAATTTGATCCCTAGTGTTAGAGGTGGGACCTAGTGGGAGGTGTTTGGATTATGGGGTGAATCCCTCATAGACTTGGTGCAGTCCTTGAGGTAATGAATGAATTCTCATTTTGCTAGTTCCTGTAAGAACTACTTGCTAAAAAGAAACTGGCATCACTTCCCACCCTGACTTCTCTATTGTCATGTAATCTCTGCATATACAGCACCCCTTGCCTTCTGTCATAAGTGGAAGCTTCCTGAAGCCCTCACCAAAAGCCAAACAGATGCCAGTGCCATGCTTCTTGTACAGCCTGCAGAACTGTGAGCCAAAAAAACCCTCTTTTTTCTATAAATTACTGAGTCTCGGGTATTCCTTTATGCCACACAAATGGACTAAGACAACCATGACAGCATCCTGAATTTTTTAGTTTTTATTAATAAAAATGTTCTGAAAAACTCAAGTGCCTGATGATGTGAGACATAGTTCAAAACTGAAGAGCTACTGGACTTGACTAATATTTTCTTTTGTCTATCCTTTTCATAGAGAAGAGAGAAAAAAAATCTTAGCAAGAGAGATAAAAGCAGATACGGTGGCCTGTGAAGAAGTGAGAGTCATGGACTCTTTGGAGATAAATTTTTAGTGATCATTTTCATTTCCTCATTTTACAAATAAAGACCCAAGAGACCTAGTAGGGGTTATCCACGACGGCTTCAGGATCAACAGCTGGTAAAAGAGGACCAGGGCAGGGACTCCAACCTATGTCTTCTGATCCCATGTCCAGTATACAAGGGGGATCCCAAAAAATTCAGAATTATCTTTTGAAGGACAGGCTCCTTGTAGCAAACTTGGAACTTGTTCTTCCAGATCAAACAGTCAACCAAAATTTTTATCTGGAAGTTTTGAGAAAGTTGAGTGATTTGCGGAAGAACACTTTGTGGCAAACAGGTGACTGCTTCTTCCACCATGACAACACCCACACACTGAATGGTCAGCAGTTTTTGACCAAAAAACAGCATGAACCCCATGCCCCACCCCTCCTATTCACCCAATCTCTCCCTGAGCGACTTTTTTTGTTTCCCTGAATTAAAAAAGTCCTCAAAGGGAAACATTTTGCCAATGTGGAAAAGTGGGGGGAAGGGGAGAGAAGTACTAAAAGGCATCAAAATTTACAAGTTCCTAAGCTGATTTTTGAGCAGTGAAAGAAGCATCACAATAGGTATATTGCATCAAAGGAAGAGTACTTTGAAGGTGACTAAAGTTTAAACATGTTAAGAATAAATGTATAATTTGTTATCAATAAATTCTGGGGTTTTGGGGCTCCCCCTTTGTGTGTTCCACTATATTACCCTGTCTGGAGGGAGAATGTCAGAAATAGTAAAAAGGAAGCCTGGAACTATTCCTACAAGAGTGGTCTTCTGAGCCCACGGGTTCGAGACCCGCCTGGGCAACTTGGCGAGACCTCATCTCTACAATAAATCAAAACATTATTAGCCAGGCGTAGTAGCGCACACCTGTAGTTCCAGCTACTTGGAAGGCTGAGGCGGAAAGATCACCGGAGCCCAGCAGGTCGAGGTTGCGGTGGCCGGGAGCGACCACTACACTCCAGTCTGGGCAACAGAGTGAGATTCCAACTCAAAAAAAAAAAAAAAAAGAGTGTTATCTTAACCATAAGATAACATTTAAAATGACAGTTACATTTATGCCATTTTAATCTTTTTTTTTTTTCCTGAGTCAGAGTCTCAATCTGTCACCCAGGCTGGAGTGCAGTGACGTAATCATGACTCACCATAGCCTCGAACTCGTGGCTCAGGCGATCCTCCCTGCTCAGTCTCAAAAGTAGCAGAGACTATAGGTTCATGCCACCACATCTAGCTAATTTTTTTATTTTTTGTAGAGATGAGGTCTTGCTACATTGCCCAGGCTGGTCTCAAACTCCCAGGATCAAGTGATCCTCCCTCCTCGGCCTCCCAAACTGCTGGGATTACAGGCATGAGTCACGCTCACGCCTACACCACCTTTAAAATGATTCCCGTTGCCTGGGATTCATGCAGTTGTGACTATCTTGGAGTAGATTTAGAGAAATATTAGTTCACTCCCTCCAGTGTTCTGAAATTAATTGGACAGTGACAATATTTTGCATTGCATAGCTCCTGACCCAATTCCAGAGAGTTTCTTGGGCAGCAAGAGGCCTGGAAGCCAACGTTTAGTATTTCTGTCTCAAATTACATTTGCAGGGTCCATGAACATCTCATTTTCTAATTCCATTTCTCACAAAACAAGCCAGCATCTGCCTTTTGTTATTCCTATCCCTCATTGTTCTTGAAATATTTGTAGTACATTTTGAGTAAAACTCCCTATGCAAAAACTGTCAGGAAGTGCCCACCACCATGCCCTTAGTGAAAGGCTTACATGCTCCACCCCCACAATTACCAACACACCCATGGGTTTATAAGCATCCACAGAACGGGATGCTTCCCAAGGCCACACACAGGGTTTGCCCCAAAGGTAGGTCTTCAAGATCTCTGAGAATTATGAAAAAGAAAGTGAACCAGGCAATTTGTGGTGGGAGCTGCTCTTACAGGATTAGGTGGTGACAAGGGCGAGAGTCTCTTTCGCTTTCCTTCTCACACTTTGCCAACTTTGTTCTCTCTCTGCCTTCCATGTTTCATAAGGAAGCTGTGAGAAAAGACAAAAGAAGGGCTATTGAGATGTTTGGGGTGAGGCTGAAATGGACAAGTAAAACTAAAGTCCTTCAAAAATGATCTAGAACAGCCAGGCTTGGTGGCTCAGCCTGTAATCCCGCGCCTTTGGGAGGCTGAGGTGAGTGGATTGCCTGGGCCCGCGGGGTTTGAGACCCGCCTGGGCAGCGAGGCCTCATCTCTACAATAA
>NW_007258409.1:153899-218571 GCF_000164805.1 Carlito syrichta
TTTTTTTTTTTTTTTTTTGAGTCAGAGTCTCACTCTGTCGCCCAAGCTGGAGTGCAGTGGAACACTCACGGCCACCACAGCCTCAACCTGCTGGACTCAGATCTTCTGCCTCAACCTTCCAAGTAGCTAGAACTACAGGCATACACCACTATGCCCTGCAAATTTTTCTTGATTTATTGTAGAGACAAGGTCTCACCAAATTGCCCAGGCTGGTCTCGAACCCCTGGGTTCAGGCAATCCTCTCACCTCGGCCTCCCAAATTGCTGGGATTATAGATGTGACTGAGCCCAGTCTTACAGTTCCTTCTTAAGGTCTCATTACTACTTCATAACACCCCAACCTAATTCAGGTCACATGGGGACAAAGAGCAGAGCACATAATAGAAAATGAGAGAGCAAATTTGGAGTCTAGATATTAGAATTAAAATTCTGCCCCTGTTGATTTCTAATTGGATGAACTTTGAGAGGCCTGGGCATTCCGAGCCTCAGTTTTCTAATCCATAAATAAAAGAAAGTCTGTGGGATTTAGCGAAAAATCAGTGACAAATGAAAGCACTGAGAGGATGCTTAATAACTGTGGAGGGCGGTGCACACAAGAGAGGCTGTCATCAATGCCCAGTTGTAGCTGGCCACTTTTCAGGGACCAGCTCTCTCCCATGAAAACCCAGAGTCCTTGTACTGATTTTTGAAACTTTATGAAACATGACCTCATTGTGAAATCTTGAACAAACAGAAGCTTTCCCACTCTTGTAACTGAAAACATGACTTAAATGTTCATTTGGCCCATTTTTCTTGCCTTGTTAAGTCCAACATAAGGGACAGAACATGGTCTTGATTTCAGCACTTTCAGGAGTCCCGGCATTGCTGATCAGCACTAAAGTTGTGAACAGGGAAGAGATTTTCCTGGAAAGGAAGCAGAGAAAGGTCAAGGTACACGCTCCAGGCTTACCTGTCTGCCCACACCCAGCTGGGACAGTGTCCTCCCGGGCGTCTCTCTCACCTCTTCCCCCACCCCACCCCCGTGCTCACTCCCTTGGCGAGTCCTCAGGCTTTGCCTTGACACTACTCCTCTTCCCTTCACTGGCGTCCTGCCATCCAAGCTGCCATCGTTTCTCCATGAGTGTTTTTCCCTGATCTTGTTACAGTGTAAGTCAGATCCATTTCCTCCTCTTTTCAATCTCTCTGATGGCTCCCCCACTTTACCCAGAGTAGAAACCCAAATCCCTTCTGAAGACCTACAAGAGCCTCCATATTGTGGTCCCTCATTTCTCTCTGTCTCATCTCAATACTTTTTTTTTGTTTTTTACTCTCCCTTGACATCTTCATGGTTCCTTAAACATACCAGGTCCTCTCATGCCTCACTTACTGCTCTCTTTTTTTTTTTTTTTTTTACAATGTTCTTTCCCCAGATACCTGCAAGGTCTCCTCCCTCATCTTCATTCCTTTGGTCTGTTAGCAAATGTTACTTTCTCTATCAATCCTTTTCTGACCATCCTGTTTAAAACAGTAATCTCCCCATCCCCAACCATCCACATACACTTTCTATAACCCTCTTCCATTTTTTTATTAGCATTTACGTCATCTGATACATTACATATTAATGTATTGTTTTGTTTTTCTTCCTTCAAGAATGTAAACTCTATGAGAGTCGAGAGCTTATATTTTATCTTGAGCAGTGCCTAACACAAAGTAAGGACTCATTAAACAAGTTTTGAATGAATTAATTACCAAAGTGACCAAACAACAAACAAACTCAAAAAATCCTGACCACAGTAATTTTAAATAGAGAATAACAAAATTAGAAGTTCCAGATTAGGCAGTCCAGGGCTCTACAGTAATACTATCAGGGACCCAGTTTCTTTCTATTTTTTTTCATTTCACCATCCTTAAGCAAGCTTTTTGCTTCATGAAGGCAAAGTGAATGCTGCACCACCAGACAACACATTATCTTTCCAAAGCAGGAGGAAAAAAAAAAATCAAATGAAAAACAGGAAATGGCAGCTTTTGTATTAGGAAAGCAAAAACTTTCCCAGGAACCCCCAGCTTATGTATCATTGCCCAGAAGCTTGTGGCACAGCCACCACTAGAAGCAACACCAAGTAAAAACTGAGATTTTGTAAGTGAGGAAGAAAAAAGAATTGACGCAGGGCAGGAAGCCGACAGTATTTGCAATAGAGCATAAGTCTCTGTCACCCTTCAGCTCCAGCTCTTGCTTTTCTGCTTAGGATGAGAAAGGGCTTGTGAGACCTCAAAGGAAGTACTCAGGGAAGTCTTAGAAAAAACTGTTGATGGAGAAAAAAAAAAAAAAAGACAAAAAAAAAAAACAAACCTCCATCCTACTCTATGGGAATGAAACTGACCAAGAGGATAATGAAAATATACAGGAAGAAAGAGACTCACATGATCCAGGAATATAGTCCCTGTAGCCTTCGCGCCTTTGCTTCCAGGTGTTACCGGGTCCCCACTGCAAGGTTTTCTGCTGTGGTGGCAATGATGCTTTTATTGTGTGCTTTGACATACACGAGAGACACCTGATTTTAGACTGGGTTTGTTGCACCACTGAAACTAGTGGTTCTCAAAAAGAGTCGGCTGGGAGATTTGGTAACTTCCATCCACCCCAACTACAATATTATTTGTCTATTTGTTTTTGTTTGTTTGTTTGTTTGTTTTTGAGTCAGGGTTTCACTCTATCAACCAGGCTAAAGAGCAGTGGAGTGATCACGGTTCACCACAGCCTCAACTTTCTGGCTCAGGTGATCCTTCCATCTCAGCCTCTTGAGAAGCTGAGACCACAGGCATGAACCACCACACCTAGCCCACTCTTACTACCATAAAACATAGAGAACATATAGCATTCCCCAAGGCAGAAATGTTTTTCAGCATGTCTCCAGGTGACTCTAATACCTAACTCTCTGGACAGGAAGCATTTCTGTCCTAAACCCAAAGCAGAAGATTTGGTGTAGAAGAGCAAGGAGATATCTATGAACAGTCAAACAGGGCTGCCGCTCCTTGGATGACACTGGCACCCTAGGTGACAAGCTATGAAAACAGATGCTTTACCTGCCCTCAGATTCAAATATGCCCAGCTCCACGTGTGGCAGGTGAGTGAAGAAGGGAAAGGAGAGAGGGAACTGCCCTGTTTCTCCTTTTTCTCTTCTTTTTTTAAAAAATTGATCCATACCTTGTTTACATATTTATGGAGTACATGTGATATTTTGTTACATGCACAGAATGTGCAGTGATTAAGTTGAGGTATTGGGGTATCCATCACGTGGAACATTTATCCTTTTGATGTGTTAAGAACATTTCAAGTCCTCATATCTAGCTGTTTTGAAGTACTTAACACACTGTTGTTAACTATAGTCACCATACTCTACTGTCAAGCATTAGAGTTTATTCTTTCTAACTGTATGTGAGTATATACTGTCTTCAAACCCTCCCACCACACACAAGTGCCCATGTCCTTCCCAGCCTCCGGTAACTGAAAGTGTCAGAAACATGGACTACGGCTCGCTTATGGTGTGACTGTTGATATGCACCTCACTCCCAGTCACCATTTTGTCCCAGGTCAGAGGTGAACATTTTGTCTTGCTTGCAAACCTGGATCCTACTTGTAGACCTCAGGGGCTGCTGGGGAAAGGACTGTGTGTAGAGTCAGAGAGCTTTGCTAGCCCAAAACGCTAATACTCACTACAAAGCCAAGGATAGGAAAGCAGTCGCTAACTTTACTTATTCAGTTCTTTTTTCTTTTCTGAACAGCCAGAATCCAGGACCTAGAAACAAAGTCTGATCCCTTCAACACTCTGGTAAGAAAAGTCAACAGCCTTTCTTCAGAGGAGGAGAGATCTATGCCCTACATTTGCTATAATTACAATGACAGGAAGCTGAGAATCTCAGCCTTCTTCCCAAAAGTGTCCCTAGCATGCTGAGGATAGAGGATGGGACTCCAGTTTCTTCGCCTTCTCAGAGACCACTGCCTGGGACGCCATGGGAGACTTGCTTGTTTTACAACCATGAGCCAATTATGGGCAAGAGAAGCCCTGTGTGTGTGTTGCTTTGGTGGGAGAGGGAGAGGGTGGAGACCCAGTGCTGTGATTATAACATCTAAAAACCTTGAGAAAGGTCTCAAACCTGTCATGAAAGAGTTGGTGAAAAGTTCTGGAAGTCTGACTTGAGAGAAAAAGTCTGTGGCATCTAATGAGGGATTTCAGATATCTGAAGGAAAAATTTGACAAGTTATCCAAAGTATCTGTAGGAAGCACAAGAGAGAAGTTATAAGAAGTTGCACACGTTTTTTCTCTCTTTTTTTTTATTCTCTTTTCATTAGCAAGAGCAATGAAACAGGTTTTCTCTGGAGGTAGTGAGCTCCCTGACTCTGGATATATTCAAGCAAAGCCTGGAGGGTCATCTTGAAGACTTGTTGTTGAGTGGAGGCAAAGACTAGATGGTGTCTCCCAGCCTTGAGATTCCTTAAAGCTGTGATACCCCTTTGGCCATATGATTCAGGGTCTGAATGTCTACCTTTGGAGATGGCAGATCTTTCTCTCTCTCTCTTTCTCAAAATGCTCTTAAGGGAGCAAATACCAACAATTCTCACCAGAATATTAATACCTCAAAGGTTTTCTCTTCTGGCAGTGGTAATGACTTGGTAAGACGTGGCTGGGCTTCAGTTCACTCCTTTCTTGGTCAACTCTTAGAGATTCCTGGATAGTGTCAGCAAAACCAGCGTGGTTACTTGGCAGGCCACCTTCAAGACAAGTTCTTAGGGCTTACAGAACAGATTTCCAAGCCGCCCCCCTCCAATGCTAAGTCAGAAGGTCTGGGATAGGGTTACAAAAATGCTCCCAGGTGATTCTAATAGTCCAGTTGGGGAACACTTCCCTAAACTCTGCCTTAACCAAATACCTAAGGATCCAGTGGGAAAGATTATTTTGACATGATTCAATCAAGCTTGTAGGCTACTCATCTACAGGCACAAAGCCCTTATAAGGATGGCTATTTTTTTCAATTCTTTTTTTTTTTTCCTGAGTTGAGGTCTCACTGTATTGCCAAGGCTGGAGTACAGTGGTGTGATCATGGCTCACCGTAGCCTTGTCCTCCTGGGCTCAGGCATTCTTCTGCCTCAGCTTCCCAAGTAGCTGGCACTACAGGCATGCGCCACCACACCTAACTAATTTTTTGATTTTTTTGTACTTGATATGCTGCCTAGGCTGGTCTCAAACTCCTGAACTCGAGCAATCCTCCCACCTGGGCCTCCCAAAGTGCTGGGATTACAGGTATGAGCCTCCTATGATTGTTACCCTGACCTCCACTTGACTGAGATCTGTGTAGTGTAGAGAACTTGCTAGACCTGTGCACCTGACCAGTTTTTTCAATTCTTTATGCAAAGTATTCAACTGTGATTTGAAACTGATGCACGCGTTTCCCTGGTTGATCATTGCTGGCTCATCCCCCTTTCCCCTAACCCTAGTCCCTGCACTTCTTTAGCTCCTGACAGGCCAGAACTGTCTTTCTTCTTGGGATTTCCTGCATCTAGTACAAAACTAGGTACAAACCATGTGTTCAATATTTGAGGAAGGAAGGAAAGAGGGAGAATGGGAATGCAGGATCTGCTTGTCCGAAGGATTATGTCTGTTTCACCAAAATGGCTGGGGCGTGTGCAGAAATGCAAGCAACAGACAGGCTTGGGAGAGGGGCTGCATTTGTGTATACAAAACGTGCAGAGTGGGGACTCCGAGTGTTACGAATGTTTTTCAGTGTCTCATCAAATTCATAAAGCTTCATTGTTCTGCGAGTGCAATTCACCACTCTTGCCTGTCCTCAGCCTCTCCGGCATATTTTGGAGTTTTCATACCATTCCTCATAAAGATAGCTGCCATCCTGACTAGAGATTTTTCTAAAGTCATTTTCTTACACTTGTTTTTCAAGTAAAAACCATGAGTACCTTGAGACGAATACATTATGGAGACAACTGTCATCACGACCACATGTGGTATTATTTACTTACGCCAGTCTGAATGATTAATGTGGAAAACTGGCTGGGCAGCTAATATGAATGAGGGCTGGAGAGGACAATTTCTATGTGATTTCAAACAATGCCCACACTGTATGTGGTGAGTCGCAGGGGTATGAATAGCTGGCACCATCGCCTCTTTTCTCTGCTGACTCCCTTTCTCCGCTGGATCCTCCCCCAACCCTCCCACCCTAGAGACTCCAAATTTTCCATCTGCAGTCAAAGAAGAGAAAGTAAGCACCCTTTAAACTTTTAGCAGTCTGGGGGTTATGAGTGGTGGCAACCATCTAGCTGATGTCATTGGTGACTCCTCAGCCAGCCAGAGGGCAGAGGAGACTCACTGGACCTTGCCAGAGAATCTGTGACTGTTGGTTGGTCTTTGACCCTTTAGTGAGTGGCAATATAGACAATGTTAGAAACCAAATGATTGATAGTTCATTTTTCAGAAAAACATTATTGAGGTGGAAGAGTTTGGACGAGAGCAAAGTGCTATAAATCAATCAGAGATCTATCCTGTAGACCTGTTGGGTCTATAACTATCTACAATCTTGCTTACCAAGTATTCGTTTTTACACATCTCCAGGTAATAAAAATGTTCTGTGTTCTTTTTCTTGTGGAAAGTCCAAGAAACCACATGATAAAACCTTTTCTTAACCTCCATCATTACTACTACTCCTATGATTGTTGCCCTGACCTCCGCTTGACTGAGATCTGTGTAGTGTAGAGAACTTGCTAGACCCGTGCTAAAGGCCTTGAATGTATTCCTTCCTTTAAATGTCAGAGTTGATGAGGAAACTGAGGTTCAGAGAGTTGAAATAAGCTACTCGAGGTCACGTCGTGGTGAGTGACCCATTGGAACTGGAATCCGAGGCTGTCTGGCTCCAGGACCTGAGATGGTCACACACCCGCCCTCTGTGTCATCAGCTTTCATTCCATTCCTTTGGTTTTGTGGTGTGTGTGGGAGGATGGGCTTAGTGTTAAGAGAGGACAGTAAAGGAAGTGACGGAGTGCAGCCCCCTCAGGCTGTCTACCACAGGGTGACGAGCAGGCCCGTGGTGGGGTGTAAGGGTGGGAGGTGGCGGTGGGGGAGGGATGGTGGACAGGCAGGCTACCAAAGGAGACAATGAAAAGAGACTGTGGATTTTTCTTTCTGGATTAAAAATTATGGCACCAATCACAGCAATTTTGATTGAGGAATGTTCATTTTTCTATGATGTCTCCTCAGCTTTAAGACAAGAGTTGTCTAGTGCATAAGATGTAATGGGAGAGAAAAAAAGTCTAGGTCTGGTGACTCACACTTGTACCTCAGACTTTGGGAGGCCAAGGTGGGAGAATTGCTTGAGGTCAGGAGTTTGAGATCAGGCAGGGCAACATAGTGAGACCCCATCTCAAAAGAAAGAAAGAGAGAGAGAGAAAGAAGGAAGGAAGGAAGGAAGAAAAGAAGGAAGGAAGGAAAGGGGAGAGAAGGAGGGAGGGAGGGAGGGAAGGAAGGAGAGAGAGAGATGCTGAAAACTGTGAATGTCTCCTAGAAGTGTTACTGCTTTAGTCCTTATTGAGAAGTTTCCTAACATTTTGAAAGGGACCTCACACAAACATGAGACACTCAGCTGTGCTGCCCTTGGGGTCCTTGGTCCCACTACAGTATTTCAAATGGCTGTCAGGTTTCCTGTCACTCCTACAGGATAATCCTTGCACATGCCACTTGGGCACATGATGAGAAGCTGTCTGTAGAGTGCTGACACTGCCAGCCCCTTGTGTGTCTTGATAACATGTCAGACAAGACCTGAAATCACAGTCAGTAGCTCATTCCCCTATAATATGAAAAAAAGTTCTACCTTTTTGGACAGTAGACAACAAGAAACAAAGAAAATCTATGATTCTGCTTGAGAAGTTTGTACAAATGTCCAAGCAGAGGTACAAAAGAAAACCAGAATGGGGTGACAATGTTAAATTTAAACATTTGAACTTTTTTATGACTTGAGGCACTGATTTTTATTATCTATTCTTATTATTTTGGAGTTGCCCATTTTTTATTCCTGTTTTGACTTCTGATCCAGCATTAGTCATGTTTGATCCAGAATAATCTCACATCACATTGCATCAGTGTTTCCCTATTTGCGTGCTGCTTTGAGGTTAGGGACAGAAATACATATATACCTTACACAAAGAAACACAATTTTGAAATGATTTATTTTTGCTCAAATGTTCTCGCTAGACATTCTTTTTGATGTCACCTGACTTGAAGACAAACCCAGGCACATGGTAAGGAATAGAGGCATAAGTGTCTACTGGGACTTCAAAAGTTCTAGTCATAGCATCAGTTGAGTCAGTGTCCCAGTCTTTTTAATCTTGGTAAAATAAATTTTTGTTAAATTTTAATTAGTCCTGGGACCATATTTATTAATGATCCATTTTAATTGGTAGTAGAGTTCATTCAAACTAATTATGCCACAACATTTTATACCCACAATTTGGATGGTGTTTTTCAAATGTCCCTGCAGAAGACTTTCTCAGAGTGCTGATCAAAATGCAGACTCCTGGTCCCCACTCTAAGCCTGCTCAATAAGCAGAACCTTTGAAGATGGGTCTAGGTATATCATTTTTTTAAAAACACCCTGTAGGTGCTTCTTGGGCATGCTGAAGCTAAAAACCACTGGCTTAGAGTTAAGGTGACTTAAGCAACACTTTAGAAGTTGTTAAATATTAGTCATGGTTTATATTAGTGATTAGGGAAGGTTTGGATGTCCTGAGATTTGTCATTCATCTACTCATTCATTCAGCAAGTCTTTACACCTTCTGATATTCAGTCTTGGATCAAGAAGACAAGTGTGTGTCTAGGGTAGTGGTTCTCAGACTTGTATGTATAGCATCATGGGTAGCTTGGTAAGAATAAGTAGCTTCTCTCTGTCTCTCCCTCTCTCTCTCTCACACACACACACACACACACACACACACACACACACACACACACATACACACACACACACATCTTTGCAGGTCTGGTATGAGTATCAAGCCACTAAATATTTGAAATAGTGATTCTGACATTCAGCTAGCATTAAGGAAACACTTTATTAGGGAAACTCTCTGTGCACCAAAATACCCATGGTTATACTTTCATAGGGAAAGACTTTTCTATAATTGTGGCAAAAGCATGTGGCACATGACTTCACCTTGAGCAAAACCAATCACTGGTTCCTTGCAGATAATATTTCTCTTAAACAAAACCAAGTAGGGTTGGTAATAGAGAGAAGGTGGGTGAGTCATTTCAAGAGGGGCCACCGTGAGCCACAGTCTCTACCAAGGTCCTAACAGGCATATTGGAAAGACAGTGGGAACATCTATTCAGTTGAACACAAGAAATATAAATTGGTATAAAAATACTATCACCCTCATGATTTAACATTATCTATTATATCTCTGCCACTATACTTGGTACTGTTCACAGTCACAAAATGGAAATAATACCAACAAATCAAAAAGTTATAACCCATTAGAACTTAGTGGGAAAATTAATTGCAGGAATTATAATTCTAAATTTTCACCAGTATTCACGTAATACCCTGGAGAGTCTTCTTATTTGTGTCCACCATCTTACTGACACTTACAATGAATTAAAAGAGTCATGATTCCAAATCTATACCACTAAATCATGGTGCCTAGCCAAGATCAAAACAACAAAGGTCAAAATACTTTTAAATAAAAGAGTCATCTGACTGCAAACTAAATAAAGCCAGTGGAGTACATGTGTGTATATACACACATACACATCCTGCAGAAACATAATTTTTCCCCCACTGGTCATACTTTAAATCCTTTCTGGAGTAAAATAAAATGTGAATAGATAACCTATATTGTATTTAATAACCTATATTATAGTTAATTATCTCACTATTGTTCAAACTGATGAAGTTTAATTTTTAGTTTCATCAAGGATACCATGGATTTTTTCTGATTCAGTATTCCTAAAGGCAGACATCTAGAAATGAATACCAAGTTGGCATGGTTCAGCTTTTCCCGCTCTTGATTCCAAAGAGAACGAGCAAGTTTACATCACTGAGAAAGTATGTGTGGATCTTTTGGTCATACGGTCACACTCTGACTCTAAACCACAGAATAGTTAGTTTAGGTAGAAGTAAGCTACTATAACAAAAAGACCTTGTGGTACAGTTGGCTTAAATTAGAGGGAAACTTCTTTCTTTCTCACTTTACTGCTCAGACATGAATTGTTCAGGCTGGTTGGGAGGCACTACTGACATTCTCAACACATGGCCTCCATTTCTGTGTCTAAGGTGATGATTCCTATTCTCATTGTTTTATAGACACTGGGAAGGGGCAAATGATCCAGGGAGGGTACACCCAACTGTTTAAAGGGCAAGATGCAAAAGTGGCACATGTCATTTCAGAGTCATTGGTCAGAACCTAGTCACTGCTTTCACATAGCTGCAAGAGAAAAAAGAAAATGAAATAAATACCTGAATATCAGTGTACTCAACTAAAATTTGGAGAATAAGTCTGGAGGTGCAATTAGCAATCTGCCGCAGCTTCAACCCGGGGTCTTGGAGGCCTGAAAGTGAGTGACTGAGACATAGTGTAATTGCTTCTTTGTTCTGTGATCCCTGTCTTCCTCAATGTTGAGCCTCTCTGAGATATAAGCATTAGAAACTTTTACAGTCACAGTCAGATAGTGAAAAGTTTGCTAATCTGACTAGGAACCAAGGTCCATTAAACTCTTCAATGTGGCATTTTTATAGGGTATGGCCAAACCAGAGTCAGATAAGTATAAATGTCATTAGCTACAGATTCATTTTAACTTCATAGTGCATTCCCTCCCTGCTTTGTCTTTCTTCCCTCTCACTCTTCTCTCTCATTCTCTACATTTCCTTTCTGCTGTTGGAATGCTCCTTTTTGCTATTGATAGGTACACAAAGAAAACCTTCAGCATTTTGGTCAAAAGAAACAAATTTTAAAGTAGAATTTACAACGAGATGCCTAATGAACAATAGTCTATTCGCACAGCTGAAAGCTCTACTCACAAATCTTTTTTCCTTTTAGATTTGTGAGGAACAAGGGATTATATTCTCTGCATGGGATTTTGCTTCTGGGCTAGGGTTGACTGCAAGTTTATTGGACTGAGTGCTATGTTTTGTTTTGTTTTTATCATAAGGGACCTCTGCAAAGAGCCCCAGTGCTCATCATGTGTTGCGAGAAAAATGGAGAATTTGCAGAGCATTTCTTTCCCTTTGTTCAAAATTAGGTTCAAGCCGAGAACCATTGCTGGTATTTCAAATTGTGCTTTGAATGAAACAAGCAGACATTTGAATTAATTAACTTTGTAAAGCAACTCAGCACTGAGATCAAGTTAGGTCCTGAGTCAAGAGTCACAAAGCTTCTGTCCTAGCCTTGACCTTGCCACAAATGCTTCATAGAATGATGAGAAGATAGCCAACATTTGTGTTGTGGCTCCCTAATTACACAAATTTAGAGATACTTACAGTTCTAGAAGAATGATTGTATAGATCCTCCAGTCTTCCTTGTTATGATAACATAGGAAGACAGATGAGCCTTTGCAGATATCCCCCCCTCCCCCACAAACCAGGTAGACCAAACCATTGACTTCTTGGTGACCCCTGGGCCCTACTCCCTAGCCCCATACTATAGTTCCTACATTATTTGGTGGCTTAGATTTTACTTTAGGGTTTGCTTTTCCATGGGCTTCTTAAACACAGAATCCATTTCTTATCTATATTGTCCCTGCAGTGCTTTTACTATGCTTACTCACAAGAGATACTGGATTCTGGATAAATAAATGAAATGCAAGTACTTAAAGTCAGATGGCTGGTTAGTGGCAAGGCTGGGTCAAGAATCCAGGTCTCATTACTCCCAGATCAGTCCTTCTCATGCTTGACCTCTTCCTCCTCTCAAGAACAAGGTGTGATATCAAAAGGAAGAAGTGCTTGGGCACTAGAGATTCTGGTGCAAATGGAGATGTGTGGTTTCAAAATCCCTTTTGTCCTCTGCTCGGGATTGTTTTGCTTTTTCAGTCTCTTGGTTCTCAATGATGGTTTATTCCCATAACATGCTTCTCTTTCTTCTCCCTCAAGAACCTCTGCTTGGTGTGATTCAGGGAAGAACACATTGTACTGGGGCCCACAGCACTTTGTGGGAGCTTTGATGCCAATGTCTGAAGCCCACAATATACACTATCTTAGATGAAGGCGCATCTGTTCTCTAAGACAAGACATTCCTGTGCTGCCCTAAAGAAGGCAAAGCAAACTAGGCACAGTGGCTCACGCTTATAATCCCAGGACTTTGGGAGGAGAAGGCAAGAAGATTGTCTTCACCCAGGGGTTCAAGACCAGTCAGGCAACTAGGCAAGACCTCATCTCTACAATAAATCAAGAAAAATTAGCCAGATGTAGTTCCAGCTACTTGGAAGGCTGAGGTGGAAGGATCACCTGAGCCTAGCAGGTGAAGACTGCAGTGACTGTGATTGTGCCAGTAGGCAACAGAATGGGACTCCGACTAAAAAAAAAAAAAGAAAACGCAGCTCATACCTCTTAATTAGGGACAAGGAACCAAGAGACCAGTGCCTGGGGCTGTCATCCAGGTCGTCTCTGCCTCACATTGCTCAGCCTGCTTGCAAATGGGGCCCACACTCCAGCAGTCAAAATTATCATGTAGGGCAAGGAAAACACACACACTAAGTCTCAGAAGGTCTGAAAAAGGCTGCTTTTAGCACACAGAAGTGAATGAGACAACCACAGCCACAGCAATAGGCCAAGAGGAAGGAAGGTCACTATGGGGTCACCAAGAGAAACACTTCCTGCCATTGTCTGGCCACAAAGTCTCACTTGAAAATAAAAATAGGTGGAAATCAAAGACATGCATCTGTATATCTTGAGCCAGGCCCACTCAGAGAAGCCTTTGGAGCTGTGTTTGGGGGCCACAGAGAAATGACCCAGGGCATTTTGGTCCAGTGACAGTGGAACTCAAGAGGCCACGCGCAAGTCAAAGACCCAAGGACAGAGGCTGATTAAACCCTAACCACGCTCTAGGGCATCCAGAGAAGAGTTTTTCAGCCCATGGATCCAACCCAGCAATTTTTGATAGAACAGAGAATTATACAATACAAAACCCTACCGTATGATATAGGACACAGGGCAAAGTGTGGAGCGCTATAAAGTCCTTCATAGACACTGAAAAAATTTGAAAGCCATGGTTCTAAAAGGATTCTTAAACTCTTACCCTATTTCCCTTAATGTGTTGATAGTCCAGAGAGGGCTATTTAAGGATCCTGTATTCTTCCCAGGCAATTTTGTATCCCTATTTTTAAAAAATTTTTTTGTGGAAAATATAAACATAATAATCAGTGCACCATTGTGGACCCACCAACCACTTTCAACAATTATCTGGTATCATTGGCACCCATATCTACATTCTCACTCTTATATTATTTGGAAACAAATTACATTATATAATTTTGTCTAAAATATTTCATGTGATATTTCTAAAAAACAAGGACTCTTTATAAAAATATAACTATTTCATTCTGATGTCTAAAAACTTAGAATTCTGTAATGTCATCAAATAGCCAGTAAGTGTTCAAATTTTCAGTCTTTTACATCTAATTATGTCTTTCTCATGATTCCTGTCCTGCTCTGTCTCCATCCAGAGAGAAAACCAAAGCAGACTTATCATGCAAGGAAGAAAGCTTTGATACCCTGGCCCTTTGGTTTCCACGCCATAGTGCTATAACAAACACATGGTATGCCAGGAACAGAAAGGCTGATCCCCAAATTGGAGGCAAGCTCACTGGCAACATAAAGCAAAAGTAACTGACAAATCCCTAATTCTGGAAGGTGCCCAGAGCAGCTGGGCCTGGGGCCAGAAGCTTAACAAGTTTCCATTGTTATTGGCAGCCGACAAATGTAGAAGCAGACAGGGGACCTTCTTATCACAGGGAATTTTGTTAGCTGGGGCTATATGCATTTTAAAAGCACAATCAACCTGTAGTGAGCTAAGGGATTAAACATGATTTTTCTCAACTTGAATGACCCCTCTCCCTAAATTAAGCTGCCTATTTAGCGCCCTTAATAAATACGTAGATAATTTAAACCATGTGGCAGCAAATTGAAAACATGGGCTTTTTGAACTATGTATTTTCTTTCTCATGTTGGAACACTTCCCTCAAGAAAATCTCAGGTCTCATAATTATGGAAGAGAAAGATCTGTATATCTTTCTGATTAAGTGTCTCATGATACACACACGTTGATCATGTTTTTTCTACTTTCTTGGCTAATGTGAAGCATGTGCTTCTGAGAAAAGTGTTCCATTGACACTTCTTTGGTGACAGCCTGGTCTATTTGTCAACAAAACAAAATGTGAGAGGATTATAACTCTATAAAAGTAATGACATTTCAAAGCACTTTGCCATTATATAACATGTGGCATTACATTGAACCAAGATATGATTTTCTGCCTGATTGTTAGAAGCAACTATCTATATTCACAAATAGTAAAATATTCAAATAGATATCATCTCTGTTGCTTAATCGGGAAAAATCATACTCCCAGCTTGAATACCTTGAGGTTTGGGCTGAACAATTTGACATGCCAGTTTTCAGATATCTGTGTTCAACTGCTGATTTAAGATACAGCACCCCCAAACCAAAAAATTACAATTGAATTTAATTAGGAGTCTTTATTTTGATCAAAAAGTGTTCAAAATGTGACAAAGGTTTTTAAAAATAATTTCTGTATGATTTTCCCTTTTCTTTAAATTAATGAGTCACATCAAAGAGTATCTCAACTTTTAGAAGCTTTATTATGATTTGCTTTGGCCTCTTTCATGTGTGTCCAAAAAAGACCCATAAGTAGTTTTCTGTGTTCATGGGCCCATGAGACTCATCAGGTCTCCTCATCTTCTCTGTGGTTAGAGTGCTTTGTGAGACAGTTTTCACCACAAATTCTCTAGAGATAAAGTCTATGGCTTCTTTTCTGATTCCCATTTTCCAACCCTCCCCATTATTAAGCAGAGTCTTAGACAAAATTAGACAATAGGACAGATTTTGAAATTTCAACTTCAAACTGCAGTGACTCTCTCTTGCTTCAAACATGGCCAACAGAGCATCCTTCAGTAGATCATTCTTGTCTCAAGCCAAAGGACACCCAAGATATTTTAAGAAATGATTCAACCACCCCAAAGGGGGCGGGGAGAATATTCACATAGGCAAATTTTGTCTGGTTAAAACTTTTTATTTTGTCTTGTAAGATGGACTTGGAAAAATAAGTCTTCAAGGTAAGACTTTACCAGAATGAGAAAGCCTAATTGTCTGAGATAAGAACATTGGCCTTTTGAGCCGATTAAAGAGTAACATGCCATGGAGCCAGTACCACCCGCCCCCCCCCCCCCTTGAATAGGTTCTCTGAATGTCCACTGCCTGACTTCTCTGTGGCAGACTTTCTGATGATGGGAATCAGTGGTGTTACTTGAAGGAGCCGGTCTTTTTGACAGAGGCATGTGAGCTTCTTAGGAAGCCTTTATACTGTATTAGTTTGTAAATCTAAATATTGCATGCAGCTCTTGATTCAACAATGCTTCTCTTTTTCTAATAATTTACTGAAACTAATTGAATACAGGACACAGCTCGCTGGTGGGCAGGTTGAGATGTTTCAGTTCACTTCTGAGGCCACATATGGCTGAAAAAGTAAACTGCCTGGCCTATATTCTTAACGATGTGATTAGCTTAGCATATGTCTTAGCAGAGAGTTATTTCACTGCTAAGGGGATACAAGATTGACCTTTACAAATTATTTAGAGGTTATACTTGTAAATAAATAATCAGTAAAGTATTTATAGAGCATCTGAATAGCTAAAAAATAAAAAAGATGCAGGAGGGTTATATGTAGGATCTATACATTTCCATGTTTTTACTTCTCTACCAGAATTAGAGAAAATACAGATTAGGTGTAGGCAAAATAACTGTTTGTGATGGTTTGGCTCTTAGGTTGGATTTAGTGTTACCCGTATAACCACAAATGCAGATGATTTTTCTCTTCACTTTCTTATATTGAACTCTTGGTATTTATATAACATATATAAGGCAACACTGTCGCAGTGGTACATTTTGGTAGTGTTGGCATGACTGAATCCTAATAGTGGATGCTACAAGTCTGGTGAACATAGTATATCTAGATTAGCTCTCTCAAACTGTACTATCCAATATGGGAGCCACCTGTGACTATTTAAATTTAAGCTGAAAACTCAGTTCTTTGGTTGCACTGACCCCATTGCAAGTTCTTAATAGCTACTGTATTAGATATTTCCATCAATGAAGAAAGTTTTATTTGAAAGTGTTGCTCTAAATAATCCAAAATTTACTGAGTAATTACCACAGTTGTCCACATTTGATTTTTCTGGGACTTCTCACTTAGGAAATAAGAAGGTGAAACTGCATAGTTTCTGGGGTCTTTCATCTCTTGAGATTTCATCTCAAGCACGTTCCTGATACCTGGGGGCCGCATCTATATGAGAACTCTCAGAAAGACCATGTGGTAGAAATGCAGTGGTGTTGTGGAGAAAATATCTTGGAACTTAAAGAACTTGAGTGTAGTCCCAGTCCATGGGTGCAAGCTTTGTAACTCAGGAAAAGCTACTCAATTATTTGGGAAAAGTGACTCGATTACTTTGAGTCTCTGTTCATTTATCAAATGAAGGGACTCTGCTGAATGATCTCCAAGCCCTGCTTTACTCTAAAATTCTAAAATATTACTTATATTTTAAAATATCTCTCGCTGGTGAGATTGAATCAACCAGATTTTGATATTGTATAGGCTGTACTGTTTTCTTTGAAAACATTCTGAATTCTCACAACACCCATTCAAGGAAGGGGAAACATTTTCATTTTCCTTGTGCTGCAATGGAGCCCTCCCTGCACCCAACAGTTGGAAGACGTGTGGAAAAATTGCCAGTCAAGCAGCTGTTTTCAATATAAAGATTCTTGGCGTGTGTGCAGAGTATCAGAATGATCAAAGTTTTCACTTTTCTTCCAAAAGTTTGGGTGTCTTGTAGACTTACCATGTGAAAAACACTTAGCTTAGTATTTGAGTTTGATCTTTAGCTGGGAAACTATGACCTTGACTTCAATATTATGAGTAATATAGCAAAATACTTTCTTTTAGTCATTTGATTTGAAAGTTTTGGCATAAATGCTTCCACCAGGATGGTCTTTGTTCAGTTGATGTTAAAGATTAACTATGGAAATTTTCATTTGAGGAGTTTATCTGGAACATTAGAAGACCAGGGCTAGCCTGGTACAGTGGCTCAGCCTATAATCCCAGCACTTTGGGAGGCCGAGGTGAGAGAATTGCCTAAGCCACGGGTTTAAGACCAGGCTGGAGAACTCGGCTAGACCTCATCTCTACAATAAATCCCAAAATTAGTCTGGCGTGGTGGTGCATGCCTGTAGTTCCAACTACTTGGAAGGCTGAAGCAAAAGGATCTCCTGAACCCAGCAGGTCGAGGCTGTGGTGGCCGGAAGCATGCCACTGTGCTCCAGTCTGGGCGAGAGAGTAAGACTCCAACTCAAATAATTTTTTTTTTTGAGTTGAAGTCTCTCCGTTGCCCAGGCTGTAGTGCAGTGGCACTGCAGCCTCAACCTGCTGGGTTCAGGTGATCCTACCACCTCAGCCTTCCAAGTAACTGGAACTACAGGCACATGCTACCATGCCCAGCTTATTTATTGATTTATTATACAGACGAGGTCTCACAAAGTTGCCCAGGCTTGTCTCGAACCCCTGAGCTCAGACAATCGTGTCACCTTGGCCTCCCAAAGTGCTAAGATTAGAGGCTTAAGCCACTGCACAGGGCCTCATTCAAATAATTTTTAATGAATATCTTCCATATGAAAGGTACTGTTCGAGAAGGCATGTACTCGGCAACCAAAAAAATTTAAAAATTAAAAAACAAAGAAAAGAAGACTCTCTTCTAAAGGAGCTTCTATCCTGGAGAGAGTCTCTGGTAATGTTACCAAGTCATGAAATATGGAACGAGAGTTTCTCGAGATGTTGAAAGAGATTATATGGACAAACAGAGACTGTGTTCACATAAGGTTAGGAAATTGTGTGCTAAACAAAATTAAAGTTTTGTTTGTTTATTATTGTGGGGTTTTCAGAGTTTTTTAAATGCATCATGAATTTCTAAGAATAGAATATAGTAGGCAGTGGGAAATAAACAAATTTGGTCACTGAAGACTTTTTTACTCCCATAGACTGACTACCTCATGAAAATGATTAAAGCTCTGTTAAAAAAAAAAAACAACAACAAACTTTCTAGCTGGATGCTGGGCGAAGTCATTAAGACTGAGACCTATTACATTCCTTAGATAGAGTCCATCTGATACTTTTAATTCACTACTAGCCTCCCCAGGGTGGGGTTTAGCCCTGGATACTGTTCCAGGCATATTAAATACTTGGGCAGCCCACCAAATGCACAGCTGGTGCTCAGTCATCCTCAACAACCAAAAGACGCCTGAGAAGGATCACAGGGGATGAGAGGGACTTTGCTTTGTTAAACCAGAGCTGTAGCCAACACCATGCCGACAGAGTGGGGCACCCAGGGTTCTTGGATTTTAGACTCAGAAGGTTTGGGTTACAATCCGAACTCTGCTCCTTACTGGCTGAGCATCCCCAGATAAATTGCTTACTTCTCTGAGCCTATTGCCCTGTCTGTAAGAAAGAGGAGATTATAGCCACACCAAGGATTCATTATGAGACTCAGATGAGATCCTGTGTGCTTGGGAACTTTGTCATCTTGGCTCTGACTACAGAGCAGGCCACACTGGCAGGGGCCAGGTGGTTATGCCCCTCATCCAAATGCGCATTTTGGCAATGGAGGAAACTATGACCCACACTATCTTATTAGACGTAAATGACAGAGCATGGCATTCCCCCTACTTATAAAGGATTGTTGTTCTGGTCAAAACACCAGCATTAAGAATTCAATGCTAGACACAAATAACATTTAGATTTACATGATTTGGGTTTAAAAAGTATGCTTAAATTTCCAGTACACTGTCAAATATGGCATTGCTTATATATCTTTCCTTTTAAAAGGGAACTCCATTATTTTTGTATTAATTATGCTAACAACTGACTTTTCTCAAATAGACCAATGCCATGCAGAAAAGATCAAAGGAATATTTTAAGCATTTGATTATTAGAAAAACTAGACATTCTTTGGATTATTATGTGGAATTTACCATCTTCCAACCGCAATTTCAGTCCTTTGGTCACAAGTGGCCTGTCTCCTCAACAGAGAGGCTAAAAAAAAAAAAAAAAGAAGAAGAAAGTAAAATTTTCTTATCAGTGCCAAGTGGTTAAAGCTGCCATGCAGGGTCTTCTATGTAAAGAAATAGTTCTCCTCCATCAACAGCTTTGAAAAGTAGAAGAACAAAAGCAAGCTCTCTCCAAAAAAGGCATTAGTGATGGTTAGAAGGCTGAGGGGCAGAGATCTGCTGACTTGACAAATCGTGATTACTTTTTACAGCTCATGAAACTGTCTTTTTAAGAGCCATGCTCTATGACCTTAAGTTTATTGCACTCACAATTTGAGAAATGTCATCTTTTGGAAAGATGAGAAGCCTCAATGAGAAGAGATGAGATTAATAGTGTAGCTTTTGCCCAGTGTTAAGCATCTTAGCAATTGTTGCCAAACAGAGAAGGGAACCGAGAACAAGGCTTGAGAGGCCCGTGGGCGAGGGCCCTATGCCATCCATCAACACGATAACCCCCCAGCCCCACTTTGTTCCTTAATAACAAGGTCTGTTAGTCCACTCTATTTTATGAACTGATACTTAATGGCCTGTACTGAATCATGGCTTGACTCCTTCATAGATGGTGACCTGGAACACATCACTGATTAACCTCTGTGAGTCCTGATTCCTTGTAGCATAAGAAGACAGTAAGTAGTAACAGCCTTCTGAGAGATGGGATAACCAGCAGCTAAAGAAAATGTGAGTCACATAATGTCACTCCTTTACTCAGAACCCCCCAGTGACTGCCTATGTCACGCTGCTGAAATCCCAACAGTGGCCCACAAGAAAGATCCTGTAGGATCTGGTGGCCCATCCTCCTCTGACCTCTTTTCCTATTAAGCTTTCCTCTAGCCATGTTGACTGTCTTATTGTCCAGACAGGGCAAGCTCATGCCTCTGCCTCAGGGCCTTGACACATACCATTCTTTCTGCCTGGAGGTCCCTCTCTCAAATGTCTGCAGGGCTTAGATCCTTGCCTCAGGGGGCTTTGCTCAAATACCTTCTCAGGGATCCTACCAATAGTATTTATTTATTGATTTTTTTTGAGTTGGAGTCTCACTCTGTCGCCCAGACTGGAGTGCAGTGGCCGCTCCCGGCCACCACAGCCTCGACCTGCTGGGCTCCGGCGATCTTCCACCTCAGCCTTCCAAGCAGCCGGAATTACAAGTATGCGCTACCACCCCCGGCTGATTTTTTGATTTATTGTAGAGATGAGGTCTCGCTGCCCAGGTGGGTCTCGAACCCGCGGGCTCAGGCAATCCACTCACCTCAGCCTCCCAAAGGTGCGGGATTACAGGCTGAGCCACCAAGCCCGGCTACCAATACTATTTAAAACAATAAACTCTTTCCCCCAACACTCTTTCTTCCTTTATTTTTCTCCAGAGCACTTATCACCACTGAACACATGTATTTTGCTCATTTATTATGCTTATTACCTACCTTTCTTCTCTTGAATGAAGCCTTATGAGTGTAAAGATTTCTTTCTGTCCACTGTTGGATCCCAAGTCCCTGAAACACTGTCTGACACATAGAAGATATGAAATAAATATGTGTTAGGTAAATGGGTACATTGTAAACCAAAGGCACCTAACATTGTACCTTTGGTTTAGAAAGATGATGGGAGGAGGTTGTGAGAGAGACAGGTAAATGTGTAGCATGTTCAACATTTTATTCTCCTGACTTGTGGCCAGCGTTAAAGAATCAGCCCGGAATCCTTACTAGTCACAAAGGGAACACCTGTTAAAGATACATTAGAAAAAAAAAAGAGGAAAATGCTTTTTTACAGAAGAATACCACCTAATAAATATAAAAGGAACAATAGGATTAAAGAATCACCATGTATTCAAAGCATTTTACAGAAAAGATACCGGCACACACATGTTTATTGCAGCACTAGTCACAATAGCAAAAACATGGAACCAACCATGCTGCCCATCAAAACTGGACTGGATTTTTTAAATGTGGTATATATACACAATGGAATATTATGCAGTCATAAAGAAGGACAAACATATGGTCTTCACAACAACTTGGATGGACTTATAGTCTATCATACTCCATGATCTATCACAGAAACAAAGAACAGAGTACCATATGTTCTCACTCGCAAGTGGACCCTGAACATTTACCATAATACTATCAGAAAGGGATTGGCAGTAGCTGGATACTGCCAGGGCGGGGACACAACCTCAATAAGAGGTACCTGGTCTCAAACCAGGCAAAATGGGGACCAAAGGGAGGCCCACACTTTGTATGATGTCCACTTGCATGCCCAATCCTAAATTGTACCCCACATCTTTAAAATAAAATATAAAAAAAAAGAAGAAGGACAAAAAAAGAATCACTATTACAATCTCTAGTGAAGTCATTGATTCCAGTTTGGGTCAACAATGGATGTTAAACCTGTGAGACAAGAGATGGATGGGAAAGCGGAGAGTTGCATGAGGCTAAAATATCAATCCACAGGTTTCTTGCTAGTCACATAGGTAAAGATATTTTTTAAAAAGCAAAATATATATTTTTAAAGCTACCTTCATTTGCAGCATCAGGACTCTCAGGAGGCAAGAAGGATACAAGGAGGAGTTGCTTCCGTCTACCTACTTCGGTCCATTCCAGAGCCACAAATTCAGGCCCCAAAGCTTCTTCAAGGAGGGCTCGTGACATGTGACATACAGCCCGAGTGTTTCCCCACAGGTGTGTGCTTAAAGCAGGCTGTAGTCGTTAAACTTACCAACGGGGCTTATAAATGAGCTGCATTTGCTGATGGAAGCAGCTTTATACTGAGATATATTTCCCCACTTGTTCTGGTTTTGCCTCTACTTCTTCTTTTCCTAGACAAATTGATTCAAATTCTATTTAAGTTTTTAAAAAAAAGGGAACCAATGACCAGTGTCAACAGATTCCTCTATCCCCTACCACTGTTACTTGTCATTTTCATCCTATAGTCGGTAAATACCCTGGGCTCTGCAGAAGCCATTGCTGGGGGGAAAGCTTTGCAAGTTTAATCCTCTTGATAAACTATCAGGGTGAGCCTGGAGCAGATATAAATGCTGCTGGTAATTGTACAACCACTGAGTGCTTAGGTTTCTGCAAAGAGGAAGAAGACAGAATTCAGTTGTGAAGCGACTTCTGCAAAAACCAGGCATTCAGCCCCTGTAAGGGACTCATCCTGCCCTAGACATCCTGAAGATTAAGCAGTCGGACAAGAGGGCCCTCTAAGCCTAGTCTTTCTTTTTCTCCTCCCTATGTTTTGTTTATTCCTTATGAAAGGAAAAGCAAAACTAACTTGCCATACCCAGTGGAAAGTATATCACGGGGAATAAGATGGCAGCACATTATGAGAGTAGCAGGATTCTAGGTTGCATGGGGACTGGCTTGTAAGTGACAGCATTTAAAAAACCCATGTGAACTTGAAAGGAAAGCAATATAACATCTTAGCACACAGTGGAGCAGGGACCAGCTGTGCCTTGGGACAGAAAGGCCTCATTAACCACATTTCTTCTTCCTCAGGCCAGTCTTGGGAATCCCTCCTCCTGGGTGGGCAGGTTGACTTTCCACTAGGAAATTTACATAGAACTTAAAATCAAGAAGAATAAAATTGGCTTCTGGATTTTCATTTGCTGGTGTTAGTGGAAATGGACGGTCAGGGACCAGAACATGCCACACCAAAATATGAAGGATTGCTGAGCTGACAGCAAGTAAAAAAGAGCAGATACAGGAAAGCTCTCTGCCCTCAGAACTTACATTTACAAAGACAAATATGTGTCCTGTTCCCCCACCCTTTCTCCCAGGGAGAATGAGGGTTAACAACTGAAGATAACTTTAGACCCTCATGGCCTAAAGATGATATCAGAGGAAACTATATCAACAAGCTTTCCTAACTAACCTTTGTTTAGCCGTTGTCTGTAAGGTATTGCTTTCCTCCCACTTGCTGCCAGTCTGTAGACTCAAAGTCCTTTGTCTTGTCATTTCTCTAAAGGTGCACTGTTCTTTGTTGAGGATGCTGAGTTCAAAGTCACCTCTTGAGAACTACTCATTCCCTGGGTGTCTCCCAGGTATATATGAAACATGCATGCTAATAAACTTGTTTGTTTTTCTCTTGTTACTCTGTCTTTTTTAACAAGGATCCATCCCAGCTAAGAATTTATGGAAGTTGTTTTTCACCTGCAGAGCCAAGGGTTGACTTGGTGTTTCTGATTATGTCATGGCCAGAGGGCAGTTCTCCATAGGCCCCAAAAGATCGCCCAGCTTCTGGCTCATTTTCTTTTCATCTTTGCAAGTGGGGCTCCCAGTTTTTATCTCCATGGACCCCATACTAAAGCTGATTTTTAAGCATGCAACATATCTTAAGTAACATCCCAGATGACTTTCTGGTTTTCATTTAACTTTGTAAAATAGCCTCACCTGATATTCTTCCTGGATGGATGCACTGGGAAGTCTATTGATGAGATCCTGGAGGGTTAGTCTGAGCATAGTTAGAGGAGGAGTGGAATGATCTACCAGATGTCGTTTCCTATGAGGTTCTGTTATCAGAATCAAGGTCTAGGATCACAAGGCAACCCAAGGGGGATCAACTCAGAACAGGCAATCATGATACCAACACATGAGGCAAACGGAGTGGAAGGTCAAGGAGAGACCTAGAGAAACTCCCTAGACCCATGGTGTGTCCTTACAGAGGCTTTCAATGAGGCACCCGTTGCCTTGAGCCTGAATGAGTGAATCCATGAAAAAAGCTAAGAAAAATGAACATCTTCAGGCACTCTGTACTGATTTTAAGAAGCTGCCCCAGTGCAGGGGAATGGGCAATTGGGCAATGGCCAATCCATATACGCCCATACCTCTCTGACTCACAACCTCTGCAGCAACTGACCAGAATGATCAAGACTTGATTAATGACTATCACCTTCACTGCTTGAAACTCAGGCCCAGTCAAAGAAAGTCAAATATGGTTCCAAACAATCATATAAGATGCACTGCTTCTAGTGAGCCCCCTCTGAATGGCACATACCAACAACCTCCAATGAGGGTATACTTGAAACTCCTCTTTTTGCACTGTGGAGCTTGCCAATTATCTGTGATAGGGCAGACTCTCTTGCTACAACAAGCTGAATAAATGGCCTCTTTGTTCCCATTTGGACAGTCTTTATTTCCACAAGATCTGAGTCTATAATGGGCATATGACGATTCATTCTGTGAACACACATTCCAGAGTCTGCACATTTAAATAATGCCTTCCTCTTCAAGGAGTCTCTTCAGAGAATTAAAAATATATTTTAACGATATCATTTCTCAAGATATTTTGGACATCTTTTCTTTTTAACATTGAATTTAAAACCAGTATAGGGCTATGTAGTAAGCTCACATTCTTCATCTCATGCATTCACATTTTCATGTATTCCTTCTCTCCCACACACACATCTCCTACTTCTAATTTCTGGCCCATAAACTACCCTCTGCCTGTGGCATTATTAGTCTTATTCACCACCCTTGTCTTCAAAGTGACTTTTCATTATTTCCCTAATTAACTCACTCCTCTACAAGGGTTTGTTATTTACCAAAATGATAGTCCAAAGAGTGACTCGAGGTTTTGCCATCTATTTGAGAAATCAAGGCTTTGTCATCAAGAGACGGCTTGTCATGGACTCTGCCTGCCTTTACATTTTGCAGTTCCAGAGAACACAGGTAAATATTTAATACATTTTGCTTTGTCCCAAATACTCCTTAATTCCATTTTCCACTTTGTCCTTCCTCAGATCGGAGACACCTCCAGCGTGCAGGCCAGAGTGCAGAAGGCAGACCCTCCATTCCTGGCAGAGCAGATGGTGTGTTCTCATTCCCTCTACACACACAACGGGCTCTTCTGTGCTTATTCTCTTCTTGTCCTGCAAATGGTGCTCCCACGTCTGTAGCAGAGATTAGTTTGGGGGTGTTAGAAACTACGCAAACACATGTGGGTCACAAACAATCACCTTGGCGTCCATCCTCAGTGTGAATTCCTGTGATTAAATGGTACTTGTTTCTATACATCACCGTTTTTGTGAGTAAGGTTCAAACATCAGAAATCTGCCAAGCGGCTCTCTCAGTTTGGGTGAGCTTATAATGGTTCTTGTCAGGGCACCAAACAAAGTAGCACGGGGTCAGCCACGTTCATGTCACTGAAGCCTGGAGTTGTACAGACACAAGTGTTAGGGACATGCTGGAGTGTTTACTGCATACACAGGCTGTAGAGCTGAAAGCCCACTGAAGGACAATTGCTGGAAACAGTCTACAAACAATTCATAATAACGATACTCACAAAGAGCACTTTGCTCTGAAGTGATAAATCACTGAATTGTTTGGAATGCTCACACTGTTGCTTTGAAATTCTTCAGTCATTCCCCTAGTGTGGCAGGCTATGAGGTTGGAGATGCCTGGCAGAAGGTTTGAGCAGTTTCATTTTAATTTTTCACCCTATACCACCTGTTGGGGGTAGGTGGGGAGGAACTCTTTTCAATAATTCTCCTCTCATTCTTGTGCCTCAAGAAATTTCCTGCCCTCGTTGTTCCTTCTAAACCATTTATTACTACTCAGAGGCACATATTGGCACACCCTTCCTGTCTGCACAAATGACCATGGGGCTGACAGGAAAATGAGGGGGACCCAGAATCTGATGATTATCAATCTGCATATTATCTTCTTACTGAAACACCACAAGGTAATGAGGAAAGGACATTTCCCCACGGATGTCACCTGGCTCGGAGATGGCAACCATTTTTCAAGAACCCAGGCAGCTGGGGAAAAGGTCACTCCCTCAGTCTGCTGCCTCTGCTCTGGGATCAGACACCTCTCCCCTCTTCTCATCTAGTACTCTGTGCTGACCTTCCTCATAAGACAAAACTCTCGTGCCTGTTTACATATCAGTCTCTCAAGCGACTGTAAACTCCCTGGGGCAGGGAATATATTTTAGCATCATTGTATTTCCAGATGAATCAAATCAGTAACAGTGAGATGTGACTGAAATCAATATTTAATGCTAAGCATTCAGGGAATCAGGGAATAAAATATATCATTATAAATGTATATATGAGTATGTATGTGTATACATTATATGTGTTTGAATGGCATGGTTTCAGTCCTCTGGGACTAAATTAAATTAACTGTAGAATAAATTATGGTAAAAATTTACAATAAGACTGCATGATTATTTTCCAATTGGTTTCTTGTGAGACTCAAAAAATTTCACAGACCTAAAATTACTTTAAAAACATAACATTTGTAGCCATAGAAAATATGTTATAATACAATAGTTAATAGGTAGAGATCGATGGAGATATAAAATCAATATCGTGATATGTTACTCATAAATACTTCATCATCTGTTTCCTAAGAATAAGAACATTCCAATTTATAATAATATTTTCACTATTATAGCCAAGAAAAATGAACATATAATGTGTCATCTAATATACAGGATATATAGGCCATATTTAAATTTCCCATTTTTTTTTTTCAAAATTGGCTTTCATAATTGGTTGCTATGTCTATTTGGGCTCTTTAACTATAATACAGGTCTCAGTTCTCCTCCCTTTATACTTTTTAAAAAAATATCATTTATTTACCTGCCAGCTGCTACCTACTGCTCTCCACCTAGTTCAAAACCAGGAAGGTACTTAGAGGCAGTAAATTGGAACTGATGGGAGTGAATGAAGGACTTTCTCTCTATATTAATCCAAACCCAATCCCATAATAATAATAACCCCCTTTTGTCATTATTGTTATTATCATCAGAAGGGATGATGATGAAAGACTGAATCTAAAAGATCAAGATTATCCACCTGATTGAAGCTGTAGCTTGTTTTATTGTCCCAGATATTTTTATACACAATATTCTATTGTCAGTTTTTATATGATTGTTTCCTCATGAGTGGATAAATTATTTGGTAGGACATTGTACATTTTTTTCATTATTTTAATTATAAATATAGTATAATACTATAGCAGAAAATTTGAAAAATAGAATAGAGAAGCCACCAATAATCTCACTGACTTAACTCACACAATAACGTTCTGATGTATTTCCAATCTTTCCCTTACTATTCTTTTTAGCATAGTTTTAATTATACTGACCATCCAATTTTGTTTTCTGGTGTTTTTGACATAATATCACATAATCAGCATTTTCCCTACAAATAATGACATCAATACTAACAATATTAACTATCATTTGTTACATACTTAACCAGTCAGACACAGTATCAAAAAAAAACTGTATACATTATTTTTTTAAGTTCATGACAACCTTATGAAGTTCTGTCATTTTCCCCATTTTAGAGTTGATGAAACAGATTCCAGTCCCACTACTGATGAGGGATAAAGAAGACATTTGAACCCAAGTGAATGTGATTTTATCCCACTATCTACAACAATTTTTATTGAATGTGCTTCGATTTATTCATTTTACGAAAACACACTAGTAAAATTTATCCTCTTGGTCAACCCTGCTTTCTTAGAATATTTCATTTATTTTGACCACCCCTTTGACTTATGAGCATAGCCCAGGTCTAGCTTCAGAGACTAATGCTCTCTGTTTTTTTTCCCCCTAATAACTTAAATCTAAGCCAAATTTGTCTTACCCAGTCTTTTTATATTTATCAAGAAGGAAATATAGTTCATGAGTAAATGACAAAGCCATCAAGGAGACTGGATGGGGGTGAGTGAACAAAATAAACCAAATAACAGTACTGTCAAGGGGCAAAGTTCCAAATACCACAGGCCACCTTAGGTGGGGGTGGCAGGGTTCTGGCTGGACCCCAGAGGCCCCTCTTTGAGCAGCACAGCTGTGGGATCTGTCTTCTCTTTGGTTCCAATAGGAGACCCTCAAATGCAAACAGCGCAAAATCATCCTGATGTTAAGGGCCTCAGACTTAAGCACACGCAAGAGAATAGAAATGTGTCAGATATCAAAGTTCTGAGAAACACAAATTCTAGTACTTCTAAATGCACTTTAATGTGGGTTACATGCCTACATTTGACTTACAGCCCATGGTGCCAGCCAGGGAAGAGGCAGCAGCAGCGGCAATCATGGCCAGCCAGGCCTCTGGGAGGACTCCCAGCACAGCAGGAAGGATCTGAATGCATTCAACTGCAGCCAAGTTAGTGGTTTAAATTCATAAAAATGTCTCATGTGTCATGACTCTTATCTTTATGCCATGGCATTCCTACCCCTAAAAAATAGTTATTTAAAATATACAAACATTTTTAAAAAGCCAATTCAGCAAATAGTTCTAAGAACCTTGATGGGTGTGGGGGAGGGGAGAATTGATTAATCATTTTTTGTTACTTGTCTTTCTTTTGCCCTTTGCCTGTAGTGCCATCATTATGACACAGCTGCGATGCTCAATCATTTACCAAAAGGGTTAAGACAATATAACCTCCCTGTGATTAAGACTAAAAATGAAGTTCTTCATTTTTTTATAGTTTTACTTGATTCAGAGGCCGGAGGTAGCGATCAGGGCTTAGAAGGGTTTCTATTATAATAATTTTCTTTAATATTTGGTGCTGAGAATGATGGAAATCAAGAGATGGGATTAACCCATGAAACTAGCTATATTTGGTTAAAGACTGCCCCAGTCCTGGTAAATTATTCTATGATGCTCTTTGTAACACATTTAAAGAGCCTGTTATTACCAGGCGGACCAGTTATCTATTGCCTCCATAATGTTGCATAAAAAACAAACACAAGCTTTCAGTGGCATGCAGTAATCAGTATTTGGGGTGGTTGGCTCCTGCATTTGGGGTGGTTGGCTAGTCAGTATGTTGATTTGCTGATCTTGGCTGTATGTGCTTGTATAACTGGGGGCCAATTGGCTGCCACCATCAAGGCAACAGTCTTAAGACAATGGCAAAGGTACAAAAAGGCAAGTTATATACAAAACCATTTAAAGTCTTTCTTTTTTTTCAGTGAGAAAGCAGGATTTATTGAGAGGACAGAAAAGCTCCCACAGTGGGAGGGGCCTTCCTTTGGTCACATCTGCTAAATCCCATGGGACAAATCTAGTCACATGGTTGAGCCCAATTTTGAGTGAAGAAAGTTACCCTTCACAGTAGGAGGGCATTGCAAAGTTACCTGGCAAAGACATAGCTAAAGGGGTGGTGAAAACTTAGGTCCATAATTTTAAAATAGCAGGATATTATGCCCTGTAGGGTTAAAATCAGTATGAATTGTTTACCAATAGCTAATATCCAGACAGATCCAATCATGGTGACAAGCTGTGCAAGAAAACCAGTTATCTCACTGATTGGTCTTATAATCCAAGGTAGAAGAAATGATTTGGTATCAAAAGGTGCAAAGAATGACTCACAACTGTTTAGACAGTGATCTTTTCAAGCTGATCTGTAGATTCAATAATTCAATCAAAATCTCAGCAAGTTGTTTTGAAGAAATTAACAAGCTGATTCTAAAATTTACATGGAAAAGTAAACAGAATAGCAAAAACAGCTCTGCAAAAGAAGAACAAAGTTGATTTAAAGACCTAACTATAAAGCTATAGTATTAAAAGCAGGCATATTGGTGACAGGATAGACATATAAATCAATGGAATAGAATTGAATTCAAAACAGATCCACAAATATAAGGATTTTACAAATAAGGAATGAAGAAAATTCAATGGAGAAGGATTGCTTTTTCCAACAGATTTCTAAACAGTTATACATCATATGCAACAACATGATCTTCAGCCCATCCTTGCCTCAAATACAAAATCAGTTCAAAATGGAACATTGTATATAAAACCTAACAATAAGGAATTTCTGTAGGAAAAGATAGGGGAAAAAAATCTTTGCAAGCATGGATAAATCCTACTTTCTTAGCTAGGACAAAAAAAATGAATCATGAAAGAAAAATAAGTAGGACTTCATAAAAATGAAAAGTTCTCTCCTTTGAAGGGCACTGTTAAGAAAAGAAAAATGGGCCAGTAACCCCAGGGCTTTGGAAGGTCGAGATAGAGATCCTTGAGGCCAGGAGTTTAAGACCAGCATGGGCAGCATAGCAAGACCCCATCTCTATAAAAATAAATACAAATGAAAGTAAATAGACAGATATGATGGCACATACCTGTAGTCCTACCTACTTGGGAGACTGAGATGGGACGATCACTTGAGGCCAGGAGTTTGAGATTATAGTGGGCTATGATCATGCCACTCCTGCCTGGAAGACACAATGAAATCTCATTTCTTAAGACAATTAAAAAAAAGAAAAGAAAAGAAAACAAGAGAAATGAATAGACAAGCCACAGACTGGGATAAAATATTTGCAAAACACATATATTATAAAATACTTGTATTCAGAGCATATAAAGAACTCTGACAAATAATGAAAATAAACTAACAACCCAATAAATATTGGGCAAAATAATTGGACATTTCATCAAAGAAGATACACAAAAGGCAATGGAACAAATGAAAAGATACTCAACAGTATTATTCAATTAGGGAAATGCAAATTAAAAACACAATGAATTATATTCCTTTGACAACTAAAATTTGAAAATGACAAGGTCAAGAGTTGATGAGGATGCAGAGTGATTGGAACTCTCATGTGTTGCTGGTGGTAATGCTAAATGCCACTTTAGAAAACAGTTTGACAGTTTCTTACAAAGTTAAATGGCACCTATAGAGTGAACAAACCTAAGAAAAATGAAAACATAGAGCATTTGGATACTTACCCAAGAGAAACAACAAAACTACATGTGAATGTTTATAGCAGCTATGTTTATAATATCCAAAAACAAAGAACTGCCCAAATAACCACTCTGGTGAATGGATGAACAAACTTCAGTACCTTGATACAATGGAATATGACAGCTTAAGTTAAAGGGAATGAAGCGGTAATATATGCAACAACATAGATGAACTGACAGGCAGTGTGCTAAGTGAAAGAGCCAGATGCTAAAGACCACCTGATCTGACCTTTCACTTGAATTCATGCTGGAAAAGACAAACTATAAGGACCGTGGTCACCAGGAGCTGAGGGTGGATCACAAAGGTGCACGAGATAACTTTTTGGGTGATGGAAATGTTCTAAGTCTTGATTGTGGTGGTACTTATATAACTGCGTGTGTTTTTCAGAATCCAGAGAGCTGGGCACCTAAAAAAGAGCAAATTTTACTATGTATAAATTATACTTCTAAAAGCCTGACTTAAAAAGGGGAAGCTGGGGAAGCAAAAGACAGAGCTAGGTACATTATACATCTATATCATAGGTGCATAGCTGAAGCCTAGGTTCCAACCCCTAATCATGTGGTAAGTCACATGCCATCTTCTCTTAGTCTTTTCAGTCAACAACTATGGTTAGAAAAAACTTCTGGGCAATCCCCTTGAGTCCCCTCCCACTGCGGGAGCTTTTCTGCCCTCTCAATAAATCCTGCTTTCAAAAGAAAGAAAAACCAGAAGTTTTAAGTATTTTAGTAACTCTCTTGTCTTTAAGTAGTTTATCCCAATTCTATTTCTAGGAATTTATCCTAAAGAACAAATTTTACATGATTTAACTAAAAAGTAATTATTGGCCACAAAGTCAAAATTCTAAAAAAACTTGGAAATAGCTCCAATGCCCACCAATACTGCTGGCAGTGGAAGGTTGGAGGATGGAGTTGTTAAATATCTCTGGTGCATCCATGCAATGGAAAACTATTTAGCTATAAAAGAATATTTAATGTTAAGGAAATATGATTACAATATAGTCAGTAAAAAAAAAAAACAACAACCAGGTAACAAATTTATGGTAAGATCCCTATTCAAAATGCCAAAATGCTAATCACTATTACCTCTTGGTAGTGGGATTATGGGTAATGTTTTGGTTTTGTTTCTTACATTTCCTAAACTTCCTATGATGAATATGTATTTCTTGATACTAAGAAAAAAATAACCTCACAAGTTTTTTTTTAAAGGTATCTACAGATTTTTTAAAAATACCTGGTCCCCAATGGAATCCTAAAGACCCTGTAGCTGTCACTGAGTCCAAACCAATAGCTAAGCCCTAAGGGCCAACTGAGTTCCTAAGAGAAAGGAGGCACTTAACCTCTTTAAGAATCATTGAACCCTGCCATGTACCTGCTTCTGTCTATGAAGAATGTGAAGTCCTATGAGAAAACCTGGTGAAAAGAGAGAATATATGTACCAAAAAAAAAAATTTAAAAAAAGACTCCTATTTTGGTAGGCCACTGACAAACTAGTTTTTTTAAGACTTGGTACTGAGTTGTTATGGGGAAGTTATGTTAGTGATATAAACAAAGAGTCAAGAGACACAGGACCTTTGTGACCACAGGCAAAATTCTCACCTCTCTAGGTTTTATCTAAAAGATGAAAAAGTTGAAGCAGGAAGTCTCAAAATCCAACCTCGTCAAATTTTCTGGGATTTTTTTAGGGGTGTGTTCCTGGCTGAACCCAGAGGTGAATTTTACTATTCCTTGGACAGAGAGAACTTTATCCAATCTGCATGAGTTGATAGCCATCAAAACTGAGAAATTGCAATGGAAAAGAAGAGCAAGTTTTCTGTTTCCCAATTCATTTGGCAACTCTGTTTCTGTTTCCCATTCATTTAGCAACTCTGTTGAGAGAAAGTTTAAGGCCAGAAAATGACTGAACTTGTCTCATGGGAGACTTTGAGGTCCTCTACCTTCTGGACACAGGCAGAAATACTGTAGGAGTCATGTGACAAACAGCAACTATGAGCAGGTAGACACTTCTCCGTATTTACGGAGCCCAACATTCCTCTGGCTTCTTGGGGACCAGTGGCTCTCGCCCTTGGAGAGAGAGCAGCTTGATATGAATGTTAGTATTTTCTTAGTGGTCCCATCAGCAGAGCCAGCAATTTCACTATAGCTGTTCCACCTTCCAAAAAGTCACTAGACAGGAGGAAGAGGCAAAAGATATGTGATAAATGTAGTTGGTTCATTTGTGAGCACATGTAAGGCACCCTTTGAAGACTTGTAGAAACTGGGAATGTTTTGTCTTTCCATAAATAAGAAACTCTGAGGATGCTTCTGGTTCAGTTCTCTCCAGCAATAAGTGTAAGAAGTGCTCACTCTTTGAACTTCTGGGTCATGTGACTAACCTTCTCATCCACAGGCTGAGCATTCCACACCCCTTATCTGATGTCAGACCTTCTGGGTGGATGGAAGAATTGCTTACTGAGGAAATGATAACAAGATGCTTGACACCAGATAAGACAGACTATTTTGGTTTGTACCAAGGCTGTATCTCAGGCTGTATCCACAGAGAGCCTGTGGAAGCTTGGAGAGATGCCTTTTGGAAACTTTTGCTCAATTCAAGTCATATCTTAAAGAGAAGAACTTTAGAAACAACTGAAACAAATTCTTCTATTGAATAAATTTCACCCTATATGGTTGCTAACTCACCATATAAGAACAGCCCAAAGGAAACCAGGATTTCTCCTAGATTCCCATGGCAAGAGGTCAAGGTGTCTAGTCTTATCTAACTCACGTGCCCACTTTAACCACCAAAGAAGTGTCAACCCTCAGTTGAAATTTGGCTATGATGGTGGCTAATTGGTGATAGTACTGGGGGTGGGAGAGGTAATTACCTCACTCCTCAAACTTTCAGTCCCACTGAAAGTTGGACCAGCTACAGTTTTACCCATCGTGAATGCTCTATCACTCTAAGAGAAAGTCAAGCTTTCTAACTTCTGTTTTCTGAGGATAACTTAGATGTTTGGGAAGTCACAGAACCATGTGCTGTTTTGGGAAGAAAGAAAATGAGGTGATTTGTCCAACCCCCTCTTACAAAGGTGAAGAAAAAGACCTTGAGACCTAACTATAAAGCCATTTAGTACCAAGTAATGCCACTAAGTAAGCCTCCTGTTACCCAGGGATATGTCTCATCAGCCAGCTCCAAATCGAGTCTTTCACTTAAGAATTTGCCTAAGAAACACACAGATACAGCATATACACACATGCACACACACGCACAACAGAGAGAGGCAAATACAATCACCACGCATTACATACACATCCCAATACTAAGTAATCCAAGTCAGTCCCTCCCTCTTCTGTTGGCATTGTTGTTAGCAGTAAGCAGTAGAAAATAAGGAAGTCTTCAGAACCGAGGACCTGGAGTGAGACTATAGAGATGCAAAGTAATCTAAAGCTACCTGTGCCTCAGTTTGCTCATTTGTACAATATGGACAATAATAATACCTCTATCATAAAGCTGTTTTAAATATGTAACTGGCTACTACATTAAAACACTTAGAATTAAGCCTGACCCATGATAAGCAATCAATAGAAATTCACTGTTACTCTCTCCATTGACCTAAATCTGGAGGCTTTATAATTGCAGCTGTTCACATACCACAGTTCCCCTTCCTGGTACAGATACTGTCTTTGTGGCTCTGTCTCGTTGGGTCAAGGCAGCATCAGATAGTACAGTAGAAGATGGTGGTCATGGTGGAGAAAACTGGTCCTTTACCTCACATAGCTTCCCTTCCCTTCTGTGTAAGATTGGTACTGTAACTTTTCAAAATATCTGAAAATTGCACTCAGGGTAATCATATTTAATTTTTATGATATAAATAGGAAATGTTATGTAAGGTTGTTTTGGAATTAAATTCAGCTTTCTGTTTAGGTCCTTGGGCATGGTTCACAACTTCTGAACAGCTGTCCGGAAACATGCAAGGGTCTTCTCCTCCTAGGCTGACTTTCCCAGATGTAGTCCTGGGATATTTGGAGCCATGTTACCTCAGGGTACTTGCCTTTAACCAGTGACATTTGTTTAGCATCTAGCTGTACTCTCCAAAAGTGCCAGGGTCTAGCTTCAGGCTGCCACTTGGAAATATTACGGGAATCAGAAGATTGGGTCATTCCTGCAGCATTATCAGCTGAGTGACTGATGGGCTGGCACCTTCGGAGAAGCCCGTTCTGATCATTCCCTAGGGATGCACTTAAGCTCTCAGTCCAGGGGTGGTGGTAAGCATTTGCAATTATGACCTCTAGACAGTTTTTAACAGCAGCCCAGAGCTCAGGCTCAGCAAAAGGGAAAACTATGATCTGTTTATGGTTTCTCTCTGGCAGTGCCTGAGGACTGGAGAGTAGTAAGTTCTGGAAGGTGCTAAAGTTGGGCCAGTGAAGGTTGAGGGAATGTGAATGAGGCACTGACAGCATCTGCTACAGATCATCCTGACTCTGTTCAAATCCACTTACGCCCGTTTAAGTTCAAGCTGTCTTGCCACTGATTCTTAAGGGGGGGTGTGGCTGTTGACAATTTTAAAAATTATAGCAGAAAGGTTAGTAGACTAGGCTATAGTCTCTACACAGAAGTCCCTAGGTCATAGTTGATATTTATGACCCCAGGCCTTAAAACCTGAAGGGTCTATGTGTAATACAGCACTTACATGTAAGTACTTGCTTGTGGAATTGAGTTCCCAAACTTGGCTCTACTAGTCCATGGCTTCTCCAGTTGCCCATTGGGTTACCACCAGGGAAAAAAGCATCTAGAGACATCCCGATGAGACCCCCTAAGACCCAGGCATACTTCTCTGTACCTCTGTGATAAAGCAGCAGCTCTGTCTCTTCCTGATAATCGGCTAACTTCTTTCTTCTCCTGTTTCTCTACTGGCAGGAGGAGCCCCAAATAGCCACATGGCAGCCATCACTTAGAGGCTGCTGTAATGCTTACTGTGTCTCTTAGCAGATCTCTCCATTTCCCATCTGGAAACTATAATCTGAAATCCAGTAGACCCTAAAACATGGGAGGGGACAAGGAGAGAAAAGATTCCAGTGACCAAGCAGGTCACTGGAAGTAACAGTGTCAAGAGCCATTCCTCCTCCGACCCCTTGTTTCCTGAACCCATAAATTCTTCCTACTGGAGGCATTGCACCCTCAACAACTATTGACCTAGACTATGCATTACATTTCGAATGACAGTGCCCAAACCCTTGTCACCCTAGACTGGCACCTCACCTGCACCTTTAAAGCACCAATCTAATTTTCTATCAGATTGGCAGCTTTGGGGTGATATGGTATCTAGTAGGACTAGTGAACACCATTGTCATATGCCAATTATTATACTTTCTTTCCTTGGAGGTGAGTCCATTAGTCCAGGAAATGTTATGTAAGATCCAAAAAGGAAAATCAGACCCTCTGTGAGTGCTCAAATATCTTTCAATGCTAGTGATATGAAGTAAGCCAATCTATCAATCAATCATGAATATTATAGCACACCAGGGTTATTACCTTCCCCCTATCTCCCATCCACATATGTAATCAATGCCACAGTATGTTAGGGGTTTTCACTCACCACCAGCAACGGATTTTCTGGTTGCTATTTGACAATGGGTGATGTGGTTCCAGACTTTATCCTAAGGCTCTGCTTCCAAGAATCACTTCTTGTACATGCTGTCTTAGTTTGTGTTCCCCCAGAAGCAGTTGCTGTGAGACGCTTTCGAGTGTAACTATTTTATTGTGGAATTGAACTCAGGAAATTCTGGTAAGCGAGTGAAGAAAAGAGACAGGGACAGCAAGGCAGTCTTTAAAGGGCACGTGATCAAATAAATTCCTGAGACTATGGGTGGGATGGGCAACTGGAGTGAAATCCACTCAGGGGAACTCTGGCAGACTCATGCAGTGCACGATCCCGAGTTCTCCCTTCTGAGGGGTACAGGAGCTGGAATATTGATTCATCTACTCTCATCTGTCCCTGGTGGAGGCAACTCCTGGAGGAAGACAGGAGGGCTACCAATCCCCCAGCACTTCCAGCTTTGCTATGGTGTGTAGAGACAGAAAAAACAGGTTGTCAGAGAAAACTTTCAGGCAAGACCCACAAATGCTGGCAGCTGGAAACTGATCCTGCATGTGTAGACATGGGGAATGATGAGGCACCATGGGAGAGGTTTTCACCATATTCAGGAATGACCTATGGATAGTCATTGATAGTTAACATGTATTGAGTGATCAACAGGAATCTGGGACATCTCACCACATGGGAATAGTGACAGGAGTTGCCTATTACTATCCTCATTTTCCAAATGGAGAAACTGAGACTCAGAGATGTTAAGCAACTTTCCCGAGCTCACTCAGCTATTTAGGGGAGGTGCCAGGATGCAAAATCAGGTTCTCTTCAACTTTCGAGAATACAGAAAACTGTGATGCAATTGATAGTGTCACCAACAGACACTGTCTGCAGAGTTAAATTTTCTTTAACAGCAAAGCTATTAAATATCACAGAGACAACTAAACAAAGCAGAAAGCTGCCTAACATGCTCGTGGTTGTGGGTGCTGGTCTCCCAGATGACTGAGTTTTCTTTTTTTCTTTTCTTTTTTTTTTTAAGAGACTGTTGGGAGCCAGCCATGGAACCCACTGAGCGTTAGGGATCAGGAAGGGCCGTTGAACCTGAGATCACTAGGATGTGTTCGGGAGCTATTTGACCCCATTTCTTCCCCCTTTCTACTCAGCACTAACCAGATTAAGCTCCTGTGAGCTCAAAACATAAAAACTCTGAGACCGGGACAAACACAAGCTAACTTCAGGAGCTCATTGCTCCCATTCTTCCGCAAACTGCAGTTTTGGCTTTCACACAACTTATAATTCAAACTCGTGTCACATCTAAGAGCCTTAGTATTGGTCACAGGCTTCTGGGTCATGATCTTAGGATTTATTCAAGGTATAAATTATAGAATATAGTTTTAGAAGACAGTCATTTTGTTGAAAGAATGCAGCTGGGTTACTTGCAGGTAGCCCACTGTGAACTTTGGACTGGGCCACATTCCAAACATTCTGGGATGGGCCACTTTCTTTTGTAAAGTAAATACTTAAGCTTCTATAGAATTGTTTAACTTGGCATAAATCAATCAGCTTAGGATGATAAAGGTTTATAGAATATGTCAGTCATGGATTAGGTTATCCTTTGTTATGGGATTTTAAAATTATCATATGAAAAGGGTTTAAAGGCAATCATTGATTAAGTTTTCATGGATTAAGGTTTTTGGTGGGTGGGGGACGCCCCTCCCACATCTGACCTTGTGTATAAAAGACCCGTTGTAATTCCCGATAACACACACACATCGCTTCTTCACTAGACTGGAGTCCAGTCTCTTTCTTTCTCTCTCTTTCTCTCTTTCTTCTTCCCCCCAATTGCCAACGTCGTCTCCACCTTTGGGGTACCCTGAACCCGGCTGGAGCTGGTCTCCAGCAAGAGACCACATTTTTTATTTTTTATTTTTATTATAAAGATGTGGGGTGCATTTCAGTTTTAGGTATACAAACATTGGTCATGCAGATATCCTTGTTGATGAGGTATGCCCTTTCTTCTTCTAGCAGTTTCCCTCAACTGGCAAACCCACCTCCCCTCCCCAGACAGTTTCCCACTACTGCCAATTGCTTTCTTATAACATTATAATTGTCCAAGGTTCGCTTATGAGTGAGAACATATGGAACTCTGTTCTTTGTTTCTGTGATAAATCACTGACTATAATCGAGTCAAAGTCCATCCAATTTGTTGCAAAGTCCATATATTTGTCCTTCTTTATGGCTACATAATATTCCATTGTGTATATGTACCACATTTTTTTAATCCAGTCCAGCTTCGATGGGCAACATGGTTGGTTCCCTGTTTTTGCTGTTGTGAATGGAGCTGCAGCAAACATACGTGTGCAAGTATCTTTTTGGTAGAATGATTTGAGTCCCTCTGGGTATATTCCCAATAGGGGAACTGCTGGGTCATATGGAAGGTCAATTTCTAGTTCTTTCAGGAATCACCACACTGTCTTCCAAAGAGGCTGCATCAGTTTGCATTCCCACCAGCAGTGTAGAAGTGTTCCTTTTTCTTCACATCCTCGCCAGCATCTGTTGTTGTTTTGAGGAGTCACAGTTGCAAATACGAACAGCTCTCTGGAGTCAAGCCTTTAGCTGGCACGAGGTGCTACGCTCTTCCATTCTCATAGACTTGACTACTTCCATATCCAGGCTGTCCCAAATCCAAATTTCACCCTATTGGAAATGATTCTTATGTCTCTAGCTACACGTGTGCCCCAGTTCATTACTAATCATTGGTTGTGAGATTGGCTGAAGTGAATGTCAATTTTGTAGGTATAGTTTTGCTCAACTGGTCTAGGCTTTAGGCATGCCTGAGGTTCATCTTACAGAGATGAAGAAAAGGGACTGAGGATAAATGCCCTGAAGGAAAGAAGGCTTAAAGGGGACATAATAAGAACTAGAAATGCAAATATCTCGGAGGCCAGTCAAGTGTCATAAAATGATGAAAGCAGGCTCAGTGCAAGATAATAAGGAGTAGTGAGGACTGTGGCACACAGGCCAGCACACTCCCTGTCTAAAAGTGGCAACTGTTACTCAACTCAGTCAATCACAGTAGTCCTCCTTCATCTGTGGGGATACATCCCAAGAACCCCCTCCCCCAGTGGATATCTGAAACCATGAATAATACTGACTCTGTATATACTGTGTTTTTTTCCATCTAATAATTGAGTTTTAAATGACAGCATCTAATTTACAATTATTTAAAATACCATGTGGGCTAATTTCCAAGCCTTGCCTTAATATTTGAAAGACTAATTGCTGGAAGTGGGATTCTGCCTGGATGTGACCCCTGAATGAAGGAAAAAGTTTCTATACATGGAAATGACAGAGAAACAGGTCTTGATCCTAAAAAAGGACACCTTTTCTAATAGTATAGTTCAAAGGCAGAATGGCCTGCCTGCTGCAGAATTGCTCATTTCTAAAGGTATTAAAGTGTCAACTGGACGATCTTTTTGCCAGAACCATGTAAAGGAGGATCAGGCATCAGATGGATGGAATGTTAGGCTTTGTGTCTCCCTCCCAGTGCTGAGCTTTTCAGAATCAAAATCACTGCTTTCTTCACTAAGGTTTCAGTTCAAGCCATACTGGGCATGCAGAGTGAGCCTTTTAGTTTCACTTACTGTGTCATACATAGAACACATGTGTGCCACTTCTGGTCTGTTCATGTAAAATGTGATCGGGATGTCTTTTCCAAGGGAAAATGTTTCTAAGACTGATTATTACTATTTTATACTTCCTATCTCTTGGGTTTGCCTTACCGTGGGTTGGCCTGTATTTCTTCAGACCCGCTCAGCAAGGTTCAACTTGGCTTGACTGTGTCTCTGCTGGTTTTATTTTCTATGGAAATAAATGCACACAGACTCTGATAATTTACACATGTTCAGAAGTAACCATAAGGCAAAACTAACACTTTAGTATATATTTCAAAATTGCCATAAATCTGGGATTTGGAAATGAATAGATTCTCTTCCTCTGAAGACATATATTTGCTACTACTGGTATTTTCTGTGCCCTGGAAGATATTAACTAACTCACTATACACTGAAAATATGAACATTTAAGCAAAAATAATTTGGTCAATTAAACCAGATACATCAACTGATTCAATGAAAAATATAAGTCAGAAATACATAGCCTTGGTTTCACACGGAGGTATTCAAGACACCAGTATCTGTTTTATTTTTGACAGCTGCGTCTGGTCCTCATATCCATCTAACACTTTCGGTAGAGCTTGACTTCAGTATGAAACTTGCCCACATCTTCAGATCTACAAAGGACAGATTTTAATCATTATTCTGAAAATGCTTTTCCTTCTATAAGAAAATGAAGACCAAAAAAAAAAGGCTGCTTTGCATTAAAATGCTTATTTTAGCCTCGAAGATAAGCCCTACCCATTCTCAGATGCTTAAATATTCTGGTTTGGAAGATATTTACTGCATGGTTCTTGGCCTGGCGCCTCATCACGTTCAAGAATTGACTTGAATGTACTGTTTTTCAGTCATTTGTTTGCAAAGTCTAATCTGGAAGGGGAACAAATATTATCATTAAGGACCTTTGGTGTGCAAGAGTTGTGCCAGGCATTTAGCATATATTGTCTCATTTAAGCCTCACAACCAGTGGAGTGGCATTATTGCCTACATGAGCAAGAAGTCTCGGGAGGATCAGAATCAGACCAGGGCCTGGGACTCAGGTCACCCAGCTCCAAGGTTCATACATTTTTTTTTCAGTGTAAGAAAAATGATAGGGGACAGAGAAGGGGAATCCGTTTTAAACTTAGGTAATCCAACATTAAATTTCATAAAACTATTTTTTTGAAACTCTCTCCTTAAATCACAATTTCAGTCACACACAGTAAATTAAACTGTAAGGAGACCTTAGTGCAAGCATGTGTTGATTAGTGATAGAGTAAATCTGTGGGATCGAAAAGTCACTAAATCCTATCACATTGTACTGACTACTGGCTTTGACTTTCAGCTGTTAGATTGATCATTAACAGATAACTTTGGAGTAACGTGCCCCTAAAAGCTTTGAGTGAACTTCAGGATTGTTCTTTTCCTTGATTGTACAATCTGTATATGCCTTCTCTGATAACCTCTATGAATACTCGAAGTAAGACTTTGAGCTGACATCCCAAGGTCAATATCCCAATCCTGCATTTACTTTTTCCTTGATGTTTAAACAGTATGTGGAATCAATATTCCTTCAAGGGTCTTTTTAGTGCTTTCTACCAAGAAGTTCTTATTGAGAGCTGCATTCAGTTCAACTTTCTTTCTCCGTTCCTACCCCAGTTTAGCGTGTTGAAAAATCTTTTCGCATCAGCATTTATGCAGCATATAATTTTTTAACTCTCATCCAACAGGCACATTTGGATTTACTATTTCTCTTGAACAGTTGGTGTTTACTGGCAGCAACAAGAACAAAATTTATAGCAGTAAATGGAAGCTGAACTCGCATGCTGGCTTTGCACTGCAGAACTTTGTGCTTGCCATTTCCTAATTGTGAAAACAATATGTCCAAGATTTTGCAGTCATCAGCGTTCTGATGTAACGACTTCCATCTGGTCAAAGGAAGAAATGCAGAACCTCTATCTCCTTGAATTTAATTCTACTCCAATGCAAAGGTAACTGGCTTAGGAGAATGTTGGAAGACAGGAAAAATTCAGACTAAACACATTCTGAAAAGCATCTGTAACATCCACTTTTCCAGAGGATAATTTTCCTGAAGAGCGAACAGGGGGTAGGGAGAGAATTTGCCATGATCTTCTTAATGGAAGCAGCTCTAACTGGAGCAAGATGACAGGATTACTTGGAGGTGAGAGAGGATAAAGAAAGCGGGATGATTTGTGGGGCGTTCCAATTGGAGGTAATAAGAAGTCAGAGATCCACAGAGACCAGGCAATTGGAGAATAATACTGAGGCAATCGAGGCCAACAACGTGGTAATGAGAAACGGTTTAACATCCCATCTCGTCCCATCTGGCATTCAGAATTTGGCGCTGGCGGTTGAAACATGAAGCTCCTGATGGCCCTCGTGCTCTTACAGTGACCTTCTTCACTCATTAGCCAGGAGTCAAAGCCGAAAGAAATGTAGCATAATATTTCAAATGCTTGGTTTGCATTTTTCCATATTCATCGATTCAACAAATATTTGCCGAGCACTGTATCATAGGTTACGAATGGCATTATGTACTGGGGATATGGGTTCGCATGCATTTCTTGGCTATCTATTCTAGATGATAAAATGAGAAACATAAAATATGCCTTCCATGGCCTTTGAGGTGTTTCCACTCAAACAACCCAGAAGGAAGATTTTCTATATCTATCTTTATGACTATCTTTATGCTTTATATTAATCTTTTTCTTTACACTTTGTATTTGTCTTCTTCCTGAAATGAGTAGGGAAGGAAAACAGAAGTCTAGGAATAACCCTAGAGCTGTCCTTCACTCTATGAGCACTTGGCAGGAAGGGAATTCTATCTGTGATCTTACACTTCCTAAACAGTAGAGGCATCACGAACACATTCGCTCCTGGAGTGAAAGTTATAGCCCATGCACAGTAGACATTCAGTTTTTAGGTATCAATTGGCCAAGCAGAGGAAGCTGGACTAGATTGTGAGCTAAACTAGGCTGTGAAATCCTGCCCCCAAAAAACTCTTTAAGGGCAGCAACAGGAAACGGAAACTGTGAGAAACCTGCGTCCTGCCCGCTTCCCTCCTCAGATACATATCATTCTGCAGTTGTGAAAATGACCCAGAATCTGCCCAGTATGTGACCTCTGGGACTAGGAAGTAGGCCCCTATCGGTCTGCCTCTACCATCACACATTCTGTGTCTGTCACAGAACTGCTGCTCTGTCCCCTCTTCCCCTCCCCTCTGAGCTCTTGTTGGAAATTCAGTCTGTGAAGCCACAAAACCCAGAGAAGAAGGGAATCAACTATAGCATGCATTCAAGCTATCTTGTCCCAGCTCACCCCATCCTTGCTGGGGTCATTGCAGGGAGACATAAGAATCTCGCTTGTCTATTAACAATTTTTCACTCAGAACCCCCAAAGACAAGCTCCCTTCTCCTCACACTGCTGCCTCTATCTGGGGTCCCACCATGCCCTGTTTCAAGGGCTAGACACGCTGTTTTATTCACATTAACTCCAGTCTTGAGTAACTTTGCTTTTTTTTTCTGACCCGTCTCTCTTTCGACTCTGGTGGTGAATTCTCACTCTGCGACCGCAACTCCCTCTCCTGTCACTCACATTTTTCAGGGCAACCCCATCGGTTATACATGTTTTTAGAATGTTAAGCCTGAAAGGGAAAGCCACTCTGTGGATAAATATATCTAACAGGATAATACCAAGGTGAGACTTTTTCTGTTGTCTCAGTGCTAGCTGAGGTCCCAGAGCATAGAACAAAAGTTAAATACTCATCTATTCTAAAGAGATGTCACTTGCTAAGGGGTAACCAAAAAATGATCCAGTAACCCTGAGTCTGTCACTCAATCTCAGGTTTATAAGGGGAGACTTGGGAGTTGGTGAGAGAGGTGAGGATTTCATCAGAGAGAACTTTTAGACTGCAAAATACCTCCTCTTTTCTTATCTATGTTTTTCCCTCATCTTAAGCAAATGACAAAAGGTTTCAGAGAATCCTTAAAAGAGCTGATCTAGAATCCCTGAGCTTGGGCAACATAGAGTGTATTTGTTTCTATTGCTGCTGAAACAAATTAGCACATCTTAAAGATAGCAAAACCAACTACCTCACCATCTGTAGTTCAGAAGTCCGGTGAGCTCAGCTGGTGTCTCTGCTTGGAGCCTCACCAGGCTGGAATCAGGGTGTTGGCTTGACTGTATTTCCTTCTAGAAGCTCTGGGGGAGAATCTGTTTTCAGGTTCATGCATGTTGGTAGAATTCAGTTCCATTTGCCTGTTGGACTGAGGTCCCTCTTTCCTTGCAGGTTGTCAGCTGGGGACCGCCACTGGCTCCTTGCTGTCTCTCTCCAGTTCTTGCCCTAGGGCCCCTGTGTTTCAGAGCCAGCAAGAGAGCATGGAATCCTTCTCACAAGACCACATCTTTGACTTCAGTAGGGAAATGTTCTCTGTTTTTAAAGGCTCATGTAATTATATTGGGCCCACTTGATAATCCAGGATAATCCCCTCATCTCAAAATCTGTTACCTTAACCACATCTGCAAAGTCCCTGTTGCTATGTAATGTAAACTTATCACAGGACCTGGGGATTAGGGCGAGGACATCTTTTGGGGGGCCTCATTCAGCCTGCCACATAGAGATTAGTGCCCAAAAAAGTCAGAAGGTGAAAAGCTAGACAGAACAGCCTGTGGCAGTTTAAAAAAAAAAGACAGCGAGAGCCAGAGCAAGTTACACTTCCACTGATGGGGCAGCGAAAGAAGTGATGTCTGGAAGGATTCCGGAAAGAGAGCTGGACTCAGCCTAGAATGGAATTCTGCTCAAGATGACCACCAGGAGGCACAGGGGACTCCAGCAGGAGGAAGTTAGACGTGGACTTCCAGAAGCCAGGGGAGAGAGGAAGTCACAAGCAGCCAGCTGGAGGAGACCCCTGTGACAGGAGCTCCACAGTGGAGGTGTTTTAGAGGAATTCTAAAATGCCCCTTGAGAAATCACCAGCCTCCAGACAACTTCCACCCCAGTTAACACTGTCAAGTTACAGCCTCGCCTTTCCTATTGCTGTTCTGGTGCTGGAGGACCCAAAGGCAGCAAACAAGCCAAAGAAGAGTAACAGAAAAGCAAGATGGAGAGTGTCATGCCTTGCCACTCTGCTTCCCCGCCACACCCGCTGAGGCATGTCTGGACTGGAAGCACAAGAATCTTTGAGTTGAGTGCACAATTGAAGCTTTCATATTAGACCAACTAGATCTTAAAGATCTCAAAACACAAAGTATTTTTTAGTATCTGAAAGGTGACCTAAGTGTTATGAATCAGCCTGAGATTTTATCCCCAAATAAGGAAACAAATTCATCAGGCTATTCTAAGAAATAGTAGTGTTGCTTTCTTCTTGCTCTTTTTTATATAATAGACCAGATGCATAAACTACCCAATTCTTCTCTAACAAAGACTAGATTTTGATGATCAAGGGCTATTTCAGAAAAGAAACATCTCATTGACAAGAATTCAGACCTTTGTTTTGTTAAAATGTTTGGTTACAGCTTAATGATTGCCTTTGCGAAGCCAGATATTGAGCTTTTATGTGAGATACTATTTGCATGAAATAATGCCCTCGTGCTACTACATTGAACACAGTACATTCTCTGATAACCAACACTATAGAGAAAGAATATTTTGACTGACCAAGAAGGGCTAACTTTTTTATCTCTAATCCTGCCTGGGGCTACTTTTTCTGTGATGTAATGGAAGGAACATTAGACTAGTTGGTGTTCTAGAACTGGGTCTCCCACTCACTATATATACTTGGCAAATCATTTTGCCTATTTGAGAATCAGGAAGGAATGTCTGTCCTTCCTGGATTCTTCCTAGTTCTTTCCTAGTTCATAGGCAGGCAGATAGAACCCAATGACATAAAGGTCATAAAAATGTATTTCTAAGTTATAATCTGTTTATATCATAAGGTATGATTAGTTATTGAACATTTTTATATATCCTGTAAAAGATTATACATTTTTAAAGAAATCTAGTACATCATGCTTAAAGGACTATTTCTTGAAGAACACAAAAGAAACTCTTAACAATAGTTGTCTCCAGGTAGAGATGTGATAAGTGTGAATGGGAATATGGGAGACTTATTTTTTTACTCAATTTTTTGTGTCTCTTGAATTAATACCATATATATATATATATACAGTATGCATTCAAACCAACAAAATTGAATAACCATTTGAGAAGTTGAAGAAAGAAGATATATTTATTCTTAATTGCAAAAAATTGAACACAGTCTAATCTTTCTGCAAAATGGCTTTTTAGGACCTTTAATGCTTCAGGATTAAGTGAGATGATTTAGTTGACAGAACTAGCACTGAACTTGGCACATAGTAGGTATTCAAAACTTGGTAGTGCCTGTGCCTTGAGGCCATCATTTGACTCAACTCCCAGTGAATTAGCTATATACAAGGCTATAGTTAATGGGAAGCTGGATATTAGAAAGTTTATTGGATTTTACCAGGATGTTGGACACAGCTGGTAAGTGGAAAATGCCAGAAAGTTGATGAATCATCTGGTAAACTAGTGGAAAAGGTAAGTGGAGCCAGAAAGAGGCCAGAGAGGGCAAGGAAACAGAGCAGGTCTGGAGAACAGTAACTACACTCATTATAGCATGTAATCAGCTTTTTAGTTGCTGATGTTTCCATAACATTAAGTGCATTTTGCAGATTGAAGTTATTCTGATATTGCTATTAAATGCCTATTAATTAACACTTAGCTTGAAATCTCATTAGCCAGACTGGAATTTTTTTTCAAATTTATGATATCTCCTCTTTTAATCTTGAGGAGCAATAAGTCCTTAAATCAGAACACTTTATGAGAAGCTCTAAAGTGCCAAGACTGAGAATCTGATAGCATAGCTATTAAAAATTAAGACCCTTGAAAGACTTCGATTTCTGCTAGCAAAAGTGCCCAAGGCAGCCAGACACTATATCTCCCTTTTTGTTTTAATGTAGTTGCATCAATTCTGCTACTCTGTTTGAAGCAAGTACCTAGAATGACATTTACAAAGCCGGCAAAATGAAAACAAAACAAAAACTCGAACGATCCTGCGTGCAGAAATCCCCACCCATGCTAAAATTTTATTGGCAATGTTGAGACAGCTATGGGACAATTTAAAATCTTGCTGCTCCAAGCGGGGTCCTTAAAAAGCCTCATCAGCATCACATGAGAGCTTTGTCTCCAACGCAGAATCTCCCTCCCCTAAGACCTGCGCCATCAGAATCTCTAGTTTTATAAAATCCCCCAGGTGATTTCTATGAACATTGACATTTGAGAAGCACTGATTTAAGTGTATCGATGAACTTCAGGTTAAAAAGATGCTGATGAAAGGCAGCATTCATCTTATCTCAAAAAGAAGAAATGGTCAACTTTAGACTCTTCCTTGAGAATAAGAAAATAAGTATAAGTATATAAAATCAGTCAAAAATATAACATGGAAACACTTTTTCAGAGAAAAGGCTTTAGGACCATGGAACCATTTGAGGATCGTGGGAATTTAAAGAAGGAAATAGAAGAAGAGGAGGAGGAGGAGAAGGAGGAGGAAGAAGCAGCAGCTCAAAGACGGAGGTGCTAAGCCTTGGCAACTGATTGAATGTTAAGTGAGAGGAGACTGGAGGCGCCCCACTCTGGTGACTCAGACAACTGGGGGCTGTTGGCTGAAGATGGGAATCTACTGACTAGTGTGGTGACGATGAAATGGAGCCCCATTTACAAACTAGGACCTTTAAAACCTAGGATTTTTCTTCACAGGATTGTCTGTTTTCTAAATCAGTGATTCCTTTTGACACCGAGAGTTGTTTTTGCTGCTTCACACTCCCCTACCCCCCAGGTCCTTGATTTAAAAGACTCCATCTATCAAACACTCTCCATCTGTTAAGAATATTTTTCCCATTTTTATTAATTAAAGTGCTTCTGATCAGTGTGAGATAATGTGTGGGACCATTAAGATTGCTGTGATTCCAGATAAAAGCAAAGAAACTTGATAATTTAGTTGGTGTATGACGCTTCCTGCACATGATTTTAGCTAGCAAATAACCCAAGAATTTAACCTAAAGGTGAGCATAAGCAAGAGTCTGCTGCTAGTCTAAGTGAAATTGCCCAGGATTGTAGGTAAAATGGACAACCATGGGGGAAACAAGAAGAGTTTTCCTAACACTTCTTCAATAAGCACATCCCACAAACAAACGAACAGTTTCAGCTGAAATCACCAGCAATGCACATACACACCTGGGAATGCCCAATCCTGTCCCACTTGAAAATAGACTGGAGAAACAGTGGACATCTGCAATCAGCTGGGGACTCTTTGTTTTAAATTTAGGAATAATAAAATAAAGGGGGGGAAAAGCCTCTGAACTGTCACTTGCAATGTGGAAGGCCCTCATTGTAGGGGTCCAGGTTATAACCTATTACCATGAATAATTTCTCCATGAATGGGCCTATATATACACCTATATAATACAGGATGCTAGCCAACTTTATGTTACATTTTGGTGATTCAAGGAATTCTGTTACAAAAGATGACATTTCTGAGAGTGGAAATTTACTTACATGGAACCAAAGTCTTAGCTCCTTGAGTAATTTTTAGTTGGCAGAGGTATAAATTTTTCTCAAATAGAGATTTTTAGTAAGATTTTCAATCAACAAAAAATTAAGAAACTCTTAATGAACTTTTATAGGTATGTAAACTAGATAAAAGATTGAGCTCTGTGTTGGCAAATTTGTAATATAATGTGGCAGCTGATATGTGTGAATGATTATTGAGGTTCCAGCTTGAACAGATAGAAAGCAACTCTTGTTTAAACCTCTTTTCTATGTGTAGGTCAGGTGCAGTCTTCCTGAATTTGAGTGGTGCTTGTGAATTTTCCTGTTACAACAACCAGGTGAATAAGTTACAGTAGTTCAATGTTAATAGTAATTAATACACGGGTTTAGTTAGCAAGTTAGAACTGTTTCAGATTAGGCACGACTTTACAGCAGACAGTTTTATAAGAAAAATGGAATGAATTTAATACAGCCACTTGAATTAAAATATCTTTTATATTCTCTCTGTTCCCTTGGAGCTGATGACAAATCTAGAGACACATGCTAAAACAAGCAGACCAGAAAATCATATCCTTCTAGTTCTCACTTTGTACAGGGCACGATTCGTATATCATAGAAAAGAATATGTATTGACTTGGGCATCTGTGAATACGACCGGAAAACAAGCAGACTGTAAAATGGTATGGTGGGCTAGCTGACACTTTCTTGGCTACCTCAATGTTCAGATCAGAAGCATAAGAGCCCAGGCCGAGAGAACCAGCACACCACATCCTCTGCCTTATTCTTTGGACCAGAGCACATCACATGGCAAGTCTACAATCAAGGGTGGGGCAGGGCACCCCAGTCAGTGTTGGGGGGGACACTACAAAGTTGCATGGCAATGGGTAGAGATATAGCCTCGCATATCTTTCTTTCTTCCTTTCTTTCCTTCCTTCTTCAGTCAGACTTTAAAATGGGGATCTTGCAAGCCTAATGACTATTAGGTCAGGGCAAGATCAAATTGAAAGACCCTTCAAATGAACCTTTGCCTCCTGCATTTTGGGAACAGGGTGGTGTACAGGAGAGCACCATTAAACTACAACACGCAATCTGTGTAAAAGCTACACAGCACTGTTTTTATGAGTATAGCACTAAGCCATCCTAGACCGTTAGACGGTTTTGTTGTGGTGGTTTTAGTCTTTATAGAAAGGAGCTATTTAGTTTACTTGGAAGATTAACAAATTCTCAGACTAAGTTCTATTCTTATTTCCCTCCTAAATTCATCTTGTAGTCATGTTACACTATTTTCTCATTGCTTTCTTAAAAGAGTATGAGAAGAACTGGTTGCAATCCTCTTCATACAATAAAACTTAGTTTAACATAAAAAATATTTTTAAGATGAAAATGAGAAACTCCCTATATTTACCAGAAAAGTAAGCAAATATTTGTGTAAATGAGAGTAGAAAAGCCCTTTCTAAGTAGCATAGTGTCAAAGGCAGGAACCCTAAAAGGAAAGATTTATCGATCTGGCTATTTATGAATTTAAAATATTTGTATATTAGAGCCCACCTTAGAGAAAACAAAATGCAAATGAGAAACTGGGAAAGTATACTTGTGATTCTTATGCAGATTGAAATGTGTTTATTTGTTGCATTATTTGTTACTACCAAAATCCCACTAAAATTAGGTTAAAGGAATGAACGTAAGCAGAATAGAGAAAAAGACAATGGACAAGGGACACCAAATTTTTGAAAGACAGAGCAAATGGAAAGATCAGCAGAGTTGAGAACTCTAAGCATAAAGAACCTGTGAAGGAAAAGCCAGTGAGAAGCAAACCAACCCTGTAAGGCAGCACTAGAAAGTCCAGAAATGGAAGGTACTAGCTAGTGTGGGAAGCAGTGTTTGCAAAAGGAATGACGTAATGTCCAATAATATGATCAGTGGGGTCTTCAAAATCACTAGAAAATAAATGTGAATTCTTAAATGTAATTCTTATAGGGCTGCAAAAGCTTAAAATATAATATTCAGCATTTTTTTCATTCAGTCAACAAATATATAGCCAAAGCCAGATACTCCTTTGGAAGAGTTTTGCTCAAAAGCCCCATTTATGCTTCTTTCACTGAGAAAGGTAACAGTTAAGTGGAGAAGAATGTGGGGTTGTGGCAGATTGTGGCAATGGCCCCCTTTCCTCACCCCTCCCTGATATGTGCACTTTGCCATGTAACTTTGCAGTGTCCCCCAAAATGATTTGGATGACCTGCCCCACCCTTGATTCTCAGCTTGCCATGTGACAGGCTTTGGTCCCAAGAATAAAGGAAAGTGATGATGTGTTGGTGCCAAGCCTAGACCGAGGCCTGGACTCTTTTGTTTTACTGTGGGAATATGCCAGGGCTTGCCTGCAATCCCAGGAGGAGGAATCAATGTGAACATTGAGGTAGCCATGAAAATGTCATCTGTCCCACTCCACCATTTTATAATTTGCTCATGTTTCAACTTTCTTAGCAAGTTCCTAGGTCAATACATGTCCTTCTAATAATATATTTTTTTGGAGATTTTTTAATATCAGTATACTTCTGAGAAATTAACAAGTTACATTTTCTCTGTAGGATTTCTCTGCCTATTTACATTAAATAAAAGAATTTCTTTTCACAAAATAAGAAATGCTATAATGCAGAGTGGGTTCAGCCACCATCACAGAATCATCTACAGCAACATTAACTCAGCACTTTAGAATTTGGGAACAAGAATCCAAAGTACTATTAACCTTCATAAACTATTCCCACTAATTGTTTTCATTTTTAAAAAATTAAACTTATTTTGAGATGATTGTAAATTTGCATGTAGTTATAAGAAATACTACAAAGATTCTGTATGCCTTTTGCCCAATTTCCCCCAGTGGTATGGCATCCAGGATATTTACATTATAGCAATCCATTGAACTTACTTAGGTCTCCCCAATTTTATGTGTACTCATTTGCAATATTACTTTAAGGCTATATTATTCCACTGCATCAATAAATGTATCAAATTTTCTTGAGCAATCCCTTATTTTTGGACAATGTTGAAAATTAGTATGTTTCTAATTTTCAGTAAAATAAGTGTTCTATCAACATTTGAATATAAAGATTATTATGTATATCTGTATTTACAGATTAAATTTCTTCTTCAAGTAGAAATATTAGGTCAAAGAAGTTACCTAGTTTTAATAATTATTTTTTAATTCTCATTAGATAAGTGAATTCTGCCATTGCATAATATACCCTTCTTCAGTAGCTCTAAGCAATAATTTTACACACACACACACACACACACACACAAATGCACACTAGTCATCTTGGGCTGCCATAACAAAATGCCATAGACTTACAGCAATATATACCCATAATTTATATTCATGTATATTTACATATTCAAAAGTCTCCAAAGTCATGAACAAAATGTTCATTGGCTATTTCTGGGTGGAAGACTGATAGAAAATTCTAGAACTTTTTTATTTGTGTTTTTTGGTGTTTTTCAATTTTTTTTCACTGAGCATGTACTACACTTGTGTTTATAAAATATTAAATTTTTAAAAGAAAAGGATGTTTTAAATTATATGGTACAGATGGTCAGTATATTTAATAACAAAAGTTTGGGTGGCACATAACCCAACACTAATCAAAAAAACAGCTTTAAATTACACATGCCTTTAAACAAACTAATAGAAAACGAATGAAATTCTACTGTACTTGATGATAGTTGCTATCACCCTCCTCCTACTCTTTTTCAAAATAATTATCAAAACCTTAATCTCTTTTCCACCGGTGTCCCAGTCATTATTTTACATTGTAAAATTATTTTCCTCTTTTTGGAATGCACACCATACTTCTTTATGTTTTATCCCTGGGGCCCCAAAGCAATGTCAAAATGAGATCTTTTTATTAGTCTCAGTTATTATTAAGGAAACCGTGGGAGGGGTGATGGGAACACACAATATCACAGCTCCTCTTCCTCTTCCTCTGCTGGTGAAATTCAGCAGAAAAATAACAAGCAACAGCAACAAAAATGTACAGGACCACCCCTACAGGGTGAAAGTTCACCGGAGGGAAAGTTGGGATAGTGAAAAGGAAGAGAAGTGCAGCAAAAGGGTTGACTGTTTTGGAAATAAGAGTAGACATTCTCTCAACCAGGATACGTTAGAGGTTCTGCAGTAGCACTACCCTCCAAGTCCTAGAGCTCATGCCTCACTCACTCATGCTATTTGCCCAACACATCGAGTGTGCTCTATTCATCATTATCACCCAGTAGCCCAAACTGCAGGAGCAGCCACAGTTTCCAACATCCCTGGTTGCCACACCAGAAGGAAAAAGAGTGAAACTATGAGAGTCCCGCACCAGCAATGATATGCTCTAGCACAGAAGTGACATACATCAGGTCTACTTGTAACCTAATGCCTAGAATTATTTATATGACCCCACCCAGTCCCCTTCCATAAGAAAGGAGCAGAAGGTCTTCCTACCACAGGCCTAAAACTGAGAAGACCTGGGAATATTTTCCACGCAGCACTGGTATCTACAACAGGCATGGTCTGGGATGACTGGATGCATATAAGCCCAAGTCAGTTGACCACAACGCCCAACCCTCCCATTTGCAACATCTATGAGTCTCTGTCTGCTGCCAGCAGTGGGCTACCTTGCCTTCACTGGCCACAAGTATGAAACTTCCCACAAAGGGAAGGTTGCTGACCCAAGTAGAAGGGAATCTGGGTCCCAACCTCTGCCGGCCAGCCACGTGGTCAAGGGCTATGATCTCCCCATTAACAAAATAAGAAAATCTGTAACACCTCTTCCTACTCTAACCTGCTTTGATCCCTAGTGTTAATCCCAGAATTCAAATCCGAGAGAGACCACAAAGAGCCAGCTCCGATGCAAACACACGAGGGTCTTTATTCAGGCTCGAGTCTGGGCTCACGTATGAAGCCGGCAGTGGCTTCAGGGACGACAGCCCAGATCCAGTATGGCAAGCAGTTTTTATGCACAATTACAGAGGGAGGGGAAAGAACTTTAAACTTGTTTCTACATGATTGGATAATTTCTCCTAATGGGTATGGGGGCACTTGGGATTGGTAGGTTTTATTTTCTGGTCTGCACAGGCTCTAGCCACCTGTGATTAATGGGGAACTGCTAAATGGGCGGAGTGGAATGTCAGATAAGCTAGGTTTAGCAAGCAGGCAGGAGGTTAAACAATGCAGAACCTGAGGGGGGGTGGCTGATGCCACCAGACTACTGTTATCTAAGCAAAGGAATGTCCGGGAGGGGCTTATTGCTTAACATTTACACACTGCTAGCAGCAGTTTCAGAAGCAATCGGTTATTTTATGGGACAAACAAAAATTAAACTTAACAAAGTTCTAAGTACAAACACTGCAAACAAATACAGTGAACGTGGGGTAGGAATTCATATAGTAATAGTTCTCTTACAGTTTTTTTTTTTAATCTCTTGGGTCTCTCACTTAGGGCTGTGTACTTGGGCAATGGGTTCCCAGATTCTAGGGATGGTGAGAGGCTGTGCACAGCTTGGGATCTGAGATTTGTTTTTTCCCTCCTTTAGCCACGAAAGGCTCTATGTGCCGACAGCGTGTGCCCAGCCCTGCATCAGGAGCAGCCAGCACTCCAGGCAGCGACCACTCCACCCTCCAAGGCTTGTAAGTACAAAGGAAGTAGTCATCCATGAGATTCAGAGTGAAAAGTCAGCCCATGTAGCATAATTATGTGTTTTTGTCAAGAGCTAGTAGACTTTAAAAACCAACAAAGAGAAGGCGTACAATTGTAGCAGAGATCAGAAGGAGGGACAGGAAGGGAACAAGAGGCTTTGTCTACCCAGTGCGGCTGGTTCAGCTGTGGGGTTGGTCACACTTAACAACTGGTTTAAACAGAGTTTAGTGAAGTTGTTCTATTTTATATATTTTTTCCATACTACATTGACAAGTGGATTGTTTTTATTTCACCAAGTCAAACAGTTATTTTACCAGCTTGGGATGTAGTTTATGAATATTAACTAGTAATCCTAATCATTAAGGTCTTAGTCTAGACTTTGTTAGCTTTTGTGGTCTGTGTTGGCCATACCTTCTTTTTCTTATTTATCACATATTTTTGAAGCATTTTCCCAGCATCTACCATATGCTACCTGAGGACACAAAGACTGATACAATGTGATTCCTGCCTTCAAGGAATCCATCACTGTCTTTGAGGAGAAGTGAGCAAAGAAGAATACACAAGATGGAATACTATGGAGCCATAAAGAAGAACAAAATTTCCCTTTGCAGCAACATGGATACAAATAGACACCATCATTCTAAGTGAACTAACACAGAAACAAAAAACTAAATACCGCACAGGTTCACTCATAAGTGGGCCCTAAAGTTTGGGCACATGGACACAAAGGCCAGAACACAAATGTTGGGCACTGCTAATGGGGGGAAGGGAGGAGATATGGGACACACAACCAACCACCGGGTACAATGTCCACTACTAGGGGTAGAGAGGACTTGCTGGAAGCCTACTTCTCACAGCAATCTACTTAAATAGCAAATTCTCACATGTACCCCACAATTCCAAAATAAATAAATTTTTTAAGAAGAAAAGAATAGTTAAACTATGCAGCCACTTTCCCCACTTCTGTTCCATGACTTTAAGATGGAACTAGGTGACATGGTCCTGCCGACCTCTGGATACTGTCTGACTCCGGGGGTTCCAAATCAGCCCAGTTCAGCACTCTTTTACTTATCTCCTTTGACTATCCCCTAGGGCAACAGGCCCATCTATTTTTCTGATTTCCAGCACCCCCACCCACCCAGTCTCCCCTGATAATCCCTGTCTCCAACAGCTTTTACAGAATGCTTCTGGAAACAACCAGCAACTGCCTCGGGACTTCCCCTGCTGTATTGTATGGAGCATAGGTTTCCATTTAACCAGAGAGATGTGTTTTGTTTGTTTGTTTGATTGGTTGGTTTTTGAGTTGAGGTCTCACTGTGTTGCCCAGGTTGGACTAGAGGTGGCATGATCACAGCTCACCACAGCTTCAACCTCCTGGGCTTAGTTGATCTTTTCGCCTCAGCTTCCCAAGTAACTAGAATTACAGACACAAGCCACCATACCCCGCTAATTTTTAAAAAGATTTTTTTGTAGAGATGAGGTCTCTCTATGTTGCCCAACCGGGTCTAGAACTCCTGGGCTTAAACAATCCTCCCACCTCAGTCTCTCTAATTGCTGGAATTATAGGTATGAGCCATTGTGCCGGGCCAGTTTATTTGTTGTAGTTCAATTTTCCTTGAACATACACAAGGGTTTAAGTTAAAAGTAAAATGACATTTTTTCCTTCCTTCCTTCCTTCCTTTCTTTCTTTTGAGTCAGAGTCTTACTCTGTTGCTCAGGTTGGAGTACAGCAGCACAATCACAGTTCATCGCAGATTTGATCTCCTGAGCTCAGGCGATCCTTCTCCCTCAGCCTTCTAAATAGCTGGGACTACAGATACATACCATCACATCTGGCTAATTTTTTTATTTCATTTTTTGCTAAGATGAGGTCTCCCTGTGTTGTCCGGGTTAGTCTTGAACTCTTGAGCTCAAGCAATCCTCCCTCTTCAACCTCCCAGAGTGCTGGAATCTCAGTAAGCCTAGAGACTTGAAGACTCCAGAGTCATGAGCCACTGCAACATGGTCCAAAATTGCATTTTTCCAAATCACCAAACTTTTTGACAAAATTCAAAATGTTTGAAGAAATAGGTCAACGGGCTGTCCGAAAGTGTCAGGGTTTCCCATCTGCAGTGAGATTTGTGAATATCATGTGAGGTCTTTTCATATGTTAACCTCATCATTCTGACAACTCACTGGTTGGCCATGCCTTTTATTTCTCCACAGATGGGTAGTGTGCCCTGGGGTTTGGCTGAGTACCTGTGAGTTTCCTAATAAGGACTGTGACCTTGACCATGACCCCTAAGTTCCTGGGCCTAAGGAAATAAAGATGGCACCAACTTCACCTACAATTGACTCTGGAGTCTTCAAGTCTCTAGGTTTACTGAGATTCTCGGATGACATTCCTGTCCAGTTATCTTTTTCTTTTGGGGGAGGGACGGGGGAGCAGAGGTGAAGGTGAAATTATCTATATCCTTAATTTTATGGGCAAATTCTAACACTGTACTATGTCTTTCAAGGCAATGCTTTGAACATCATACATTCTGAACATCTATCTGCCTTAGGTACACAGAACGTGGAGCAAAATTCCCAGCAGGCAATGAAATGAAGAGCTGCCCCCTCAGAGCTGTAAAATGAAGGGCCATGTCCTCTGAGGGTGGGGATTGGAATTATGGCTATGCTGAAGACTATAACCCTATGAGTTCTGTGATTTCTTTTTGTCCTTTCTATGCTAATATGTGCTAAGTGTTACCCAAGAAGAAGAAGTTTTGTGTGCACATGTGTGAATGTGTGTGTGAGTCGGGGATTTCTGAATGTATGCAGAAGAGATTGAGAAATAATTGTGGTACCCACAAACATGAGGTTAAAAGGACAGACCGAGAGTGGGAAGTCATTTTTCATTTTTTTCTTAAACCCTGACACAACGATGAGAAAGTAGAAGCTATGCTTTTGGAGAAATCCACACTTTAGGTAAAATTAACTGCCGACTTGGTCTTTTCAGAAACAGACTTCCTGGTGCCAGGTATTAGAGATAGCTCATAGCGACAATCAAGCTTGCCTAGAGTAAAGGGAATTTACAAGGCCTAAGACATCATGCATTGGACAAGGATTGTAAAAGTCATGAAACTTGTAATTACAAAAGTTATAACTGCTCAGAGGGAGAGCAGGTAAGGATTCAAACTTCCAGCAAATTGGGCACTTTCTACAGGGAAGCCAAGGATCCCCCGAAGCTACCCACTGGGAATGCCTAGGAGAAAAGGGGAGGTACACCGTCCATTAGCTCTAAAGAATGTTCAGGAAGGTGCAGGAGAATTAAAATCCTTGTCACCCCCTTCTCTAGAGGCTATGATAATGTGGACGGACATTAGTGGGTCTCTGTGTCACAGGTTCTCCAAGACATCCACAGGTGGTCGATAAGGAAATCATGTGCAACATCTCCAAGGAAAAGGATTTAAGCCAGGGCTCTGGGGGGCTATGATGCCACACTCACCTAGAGTGTAGTCCCACTCCCTGTCTGTGGGGGGTGAACTTTTCTTAAATAAATCTTTTCTTTTCTCACCTCTGTGTGTTGCAATTCTTTGCATTTACTCGGATCTCTGGGTTGCCAGCGCACACCTCCGGCTTGTCAGCCCCGGCGGTGCTGCGCCTCCCTGCGCCTCTCCACCCTCACCCTGTCCGCAACCGAACAGAGGTCTAGGTATTTTTTTTTTCTTTATCTCTTTTTTTTTCTAAGTGTGTTTGTATGTGTTTGGGGGAAGCCCAAAATGGAATTTATTTATAAAAAATTGCATATTTATTTTTACATATTTAAACTTCAGTCATCTTCGAAGTACTCTCTGTTTGATGCAATAACACCTACAGAGATGCTTTTTTCACGGCTCAAAACAGTTTTTGAACTCGTGAATTTTGATGCCTTTTAAAAAGTGCTTCTGCCATTTTTTGTTTCACCTCTTCCACATTGGTAAAACGTGTCCCTCTGAGGACTGTTTTCATCTGGGGAAACAAAAAAAAGTCGCTGAAGTGAGATAGGGTGAATAGAAAGGGTGGGGCACAGGGGTTGTAAAAACTGCTGAAACTCAGCTTAGTGTGGGCAGGTGCATTGTCATGGTGGATTCTTCCAGTCTCCTATTTGCCACAACTCAAGACGTTTCTTTCACAAATCATGATGCAATCAAAACATCCAGATAAAAATTTTGATTGACCATTTGATCTTGAGGAACAAATTCAGAGTATACTACAAAGGACCCGCTCTCCAAAAGATAATTCTGGGTGGTTTTTTTTGGGGGGGGGAGTTTCCCCTCATATGTGGATGAGGGCTGGAGAATTAACAAAAGCTTGAACTAAATACTCATTTGTCTAGTCAATCTGAAGGTAATTCAGGATGAGGCCTGATTTCACATCTGCATAGTCGCATTGTTTTCTTTTCCACTGAGTTGCTCATCTGGGAGGTGGGGGTCATGGATGTGGGCTCCACACCTGTGAGGGCCTGCTCTCATTCTTGCCTGACAAACCAAGGCCTGGGCTCCCAATACCCCCAGGGCTCCTGTGTGTGTTGGACTCAATTTCCTGGACCTGTCCTCTTTCACTTCCCTGAGGAGATTCAAAATTAGCCCCTTGACTTTTCTCTGACTCTACACACACCCCCACACAAGATCAGAATGTACAAAGCTGCATACTGCCCTGGCTTCCAGTTATTCTGTGTGAACACTTGGTGTTAAAGCCAGGCAAGCTGGCCCCCCAGCTTCCACCCTCTTCCAGAATGAGGCATCTTCTCCCTGCTTCCCCCTTCTGGGATCTGATTCATTGCATGTAAACCATCTGGAATCTTGTTAAAGTGAAGCTTCTCTTTCAGTAGGTCTGTGATGGGGCCTGAGATTCTGTGTTTCTCCCAAACTCCAGGTAGACAGATGCAGTCTGGACTGGGCCTGAGGCAGGCATAGTTAGCACAGCACAGTTTTCTTAGGCAGATCTAATTTAGACAATTATAGAATAGGTGGCTAAGTGCTCAGGCACCCTTCTTATCAGTACACACCCTTCACACTACTGGCCAGGCATAATGACCTGACCATCTTGAGGGTTGCAATGTGGAATTATTAATGCAGTAAGTCACAAAACAATGAGAAATTACCCAAAGTGTAGAGGCATGATGTTCTAAAAATAAAAAGCCCAAATCTAGCTAGGCAGTAACTTTCCTCTACTTAGAGGGTCCTTGAGATGTATGTAAACTTAAAAGGTTGAGCGATAGTAATCAAAACCATGACCAGATCCGTGCAGCTCTCCACTCTTAACTTATGGAATAGTTTGCTTAATGGTTGTTGTGAATTTATATAAAGCTTCTTGTTGTGTCTTTCTCTCTAAGCCACCATGTTCTCCCTTGAACTTTTTTCCCGCTCTATAATAAATTATACTTTGAGTCTCACTGTGACTCACTCTTTAATTCTTTCCCTTAGCAGAGTAAAAAACTCATGGAGCAACTATACCCTACGTATCCCAGCATCAGGCCCATATTTTGAGAACAAGTCTTCAAAGTGCACCTGAGACTGCAGCTGTTTGTTTCTGGCAAGGTCATTTTGTCCAACTCTAGGTCTGGCCCTGACCACAGAAACACCTCTCGGGAGATGGGAAGAAGCTAGTTTTAAAGGAATTACATTAGGTTGGGCTTTGTGGGTGGTAGGGGGCTCTGCAGCTTTTTCCAATTAGAGATAAGAAATTCGTTATTTTAAAGACAAATAAGAAATGTAATAGACTAAAATTGCAGCTCCCTCGGTATATTCTAAGAAATGTTGGTCCTTTGGGATGTTAATAGGAGTTATATGCAAAAGGATTTCTATGCTCAGATGGGTTTTAGAATATAAAACCAGGGTTAAACAAAGTTTAATAGTTTTTTTTTTCTACAGAACTTTTCAGATGCTTTAATAAGCTAATGTGCATTATAGATCTCCAAAAAGGACATAAAGCATTCAACACTCTCTAAAAGTATTTTCCAAGGAAATTCCAATTTTTTTTTTCCAGGATTTTCTAAAGCTCCGTGGAATGCTCTTTGGGAAAGAGTAGCACAAGCACACACCTGGAGTCAACTCTATTGACCTTTCTCAGCTCTTCCTCCGCCTGCCCCAAAGATTACAAAATGGAACAGGGTTTGTTTTCTCAGGTTCATTTCTGGTAACTTAGTTATTTTTAAAAAGTATGGTCCTGAGTCCATGAACATCTGGCCATTGATTTTTTTTTTTTTTTTTTAACAAATGTCACACTTTTCTCTCAAATACTAAGCCTGGCATATAAAAACCATTTTGTCAACACGTCTACATCACATTCATGACCAAAAGATATTCCTTCACCACTGTCTCCCCTTCTCACTATACAGTTGACCCTTTGAAGACCGGGGTATTAGGAGACCCCCCCCCATACAGTCAAATTCTTTGTCTAACTTCTGACTCCCCAAAACATAGCTACTAAAACATTGCTACTGTCGACCAAAAGCCTTATCAATGACAAACAGTTGATTAACACAAGTTCTATATGTGATGTGTATTATACACTGTATTATTACAATAAAGTCAGCTCGAGAAAAGAAAATGTCATGAAGAAAATCATAAGGAAGTTAAAATATATTTGCTAGTTATTAATAGGAAATGGATCATCATAAAGGTCTTGCTCCTTGTTCTCTTCATGTTGAGTAGGCAGAAGAGGAGAGAAAGAGGGTGAATTGGTCTTGCTGTCTCAGGGGCAGCAGAGGTGGAAGAAGGGGAGGGGGTAGAAAGGAAGGCAGGAGAGGCAGTCACACTCCACACTCAGAGAAACTTTCATTGAAAAAAATCTGCTTATCCGTGCAGTTCCATCTGTTGCTCAAGTATCAACTGTTTAAGTAGAAGCGTTGAGGTGAGGCAGAGGAAGGATAGGAGAAAAAAATTAGTTAAAATGATAAGAAGACTACATTTCCCTCATTTTGTATCACATAATTAGAAAAGCCCAGCAGACCGATTTGGCTAAACATGTTTGAGTAAGCCTAAGAATTTCTCTTCAACATTCAAGAGTTTGGGCAGAAAGTAAAAACAAAATAAAACAAACAAACAAAAAACAGTAAGTGAACTTAGAAAGCAATGCTTCTTCCAGATTCTGCTGAGGGGTCTGCATCCTGGTGATGATTTCCTTGCACACAAAAGTCAAAATTGTCTCTGGGGCGTCTGCTTTTCTTAAATTCAACGTGAGGCATGTGACCAGAATTTCTATGGTTGTGTTACAAACAGGCAGAAGAGGCGTTTTGCAGAGTCACATCCTCAATTCAGTAGACAGAGTGGAATGGCTACTAGTTACTCAATGGCTGCATCCCCTTAACCAAAATTCTGTTGGTAATCTCTGGGGGGATCAGATCAAAGAGATGGAGTGCACATGAAGGGGTGTGTGTATGTGTTTCTAAGGTGGTAGGAAGCTGAGATTGAAGATGGGTGATTTATAAATGGAATAGCCATAAATGTTGTACTTAAGAATGCTAAAAGTTGGAAGTCATCCCTTACTGTGATAACATATTTCTCTCTCTAGGGAACTTGTTGGGCACTTCAGAACTGGCAGGGCGGGGCCTCTATTGTTGAGGTTGCTATGGTTACTGCACTAAGTAAGCTTCTAAAAACCTCACTGGCCCAAAAACAAGCCCAGACAAGCCTACAATTTGTGTCTCAGGATCATTTCTTATTCTAAATTGTTGCAGTGATAGTTGCGAAGAAGTAAAAACAGAGGAAAGGGAGGCTATGCATGCTTCTCTTTTCTTCCTACTTATTCCTTTTCCTTACATTTTCCCTAATTATATCTACACACCTGATATAAGGCCTTCCTAATTACAAAGCCAATGCCCATTTTCTGAAACAGAAAATTTAAAACTTTTTTTTTTGCCAATTTGAACATCTAAACTTTTAGGCATCTATCTGAAATAGTTTTTAAAAAATTATGTACACTATTAAATTTTCTAATTTTCATATATGTATATTATTAATTGCATGCAACTGACAAGGAAATTATATACACTAGTAATTTGGAATATTGCTTTATTTCCCTCTGATATTTTGTGAAACAATCTGACTCACAAGTGTCATGTGCATCTTGGTTGCCAGCAACTGGTTCCTTTTTAATTTTTTTTAAAGTCTTCCAAAACACACTATTTTTTCTGCCACCCAAGTTTTTACAACATAGATTTTAAAAATTCAGATGTAATACTATCACAGGAAATTTTACCCAGACCACAAGTATCCATTTCTACAATATTAGGACTCGTTTTCTTTTTATAATTCATGATTCGTGTTTTAGTGATCTCTATCAGATCTCAGTGTGTTGCTTTTTCAAAAAACAAAAACTTGTTTATAGAGGACATTGGATGGTTTCCACTCGTGTGTGCATTAGCTGCTGCTTAAATTATCTGGTTACTAAACACACACACACACACACACACACTCACAGAGAGAGAGAGAGAGAGAGAGAGAGAGAGAGACTGAGATTTTCTTTCTTTTCCTCAGAGAGAAATAAGATCTCAACAGCATGCCATTGTTTTGGATTAGTGGTTCTCAGCCCTTGTCTGCACCTTAGAATCATCTGAAAAGTTTTTTAAAAACACTGGTGATGCCGCCCAGGTCTCAACCCAGAACAAATAAATTTTAATGTATTTCTGGTTGAGCCAGAGCATCGGGAGTTTTGAAAGTTCCTCAGGCCGGGCTCGGTGGCTCAGCCTGTAATCCCGCGCCTTTGGGAGGCTGAGGTGAGTGGATTGCCTGAGCCTGAGCGTTCGTGACCCGCCTGGGCAACTGGTGGGACCGCATATCTACAATAAATCAAAAATTAGCCGGGCGTGGTAGCGCACGCCTGTAATTCCAGCTACTTGGAAGGCTGAGGCGGAAGGATCGGCTGAGCCCAGCAGGTCGAGGCTGCGGGTGGCCAGGAGCGGCCACTGCACTCCAGTCTGGGCAACAGGGTGAGACTCCAACTCAAAAAACAAAAACAAACAAAAAAACACTGGCCTTACCTGTACACTTAGACACTTTATCCAAATTCTTCTGGACTCCTGGTGTCAGAGACTGGTACAGGAAATTTATCTCCCTGCCAGCTCCTTCCTGCTCACTAAAGGGTGCAACCCCCAACTCCTTAGCTCTGCCCCCTATATTCACACACAAATTTCCCATCTCTTGTCTCCCAATATTTAGTCGATAACACTCGAGATAATTCTCTTTCTGATGCAACAACTTTCCTTTCACATTCTTTTCTTCTACTAAAGTCCACCAAACAAAATAATAATAATAATAGCTTCCTTTTTGATCATGTTCTGTACTACACATTGTATAAGCACTTTACATAACTATCATTTAAACCTCACAACAAATCTAGGAGAGACTCATTGTACAGGTAAAGACACTAAACGTTCAAGGGGAAATGTAACCTGCCCATGATCACTCATGTAGCAAGTAGCAGGTCTGGGATTCAAATTCTGGTATATCTGACTGGAGGTACTGAACTCATTTCCATACCCTCTGGCTTCACTGAGGTGCATCTTGTACAGTATCACAGGGCCCTGTGCTCAAAGGGTGTCAAACTTGGTCTAATGCTCTCTGTCCCTGTCTTGAAATTCTTAATAATTTTTTAGCAAGGAGTCTCACATTTTTATCTTGCACTAGGCCCCACAAATTATGAAGGCGGTCCTGCTTCTGTATGACTGCTAGAAATAAAAAAAGCTCAGTCACCCTATATCTTTTGTGAACAAAAAGCATACTCAAATTATGACCATTTAGAAAAAAAAAATGTGTTAAGAAAAAGAAAAAAAAACACATGCTTTGACGTGAAATTAGATCTGATAAATAACTGGTAACTATTAACCTTCAAAGTTCTAGAAAATGTTCAAACTCTTTACTGGGACCTTTTTTTACTTTGTCACCCTCTGAATAACCTTATTTTATGCATTCTGGCCCTCAAAATAAATTTTTGTAAACTGTAACAGTCTCTTTTCTTTGTTATTTCCATTCTGTAGCTAATCTCATCTCCAACCGCTTCACCCTCGTCCCCCCCACAAAATAAAGACCAAGCCAGGCTCGGTGGCTCAGCCTGTAATCCCACGCCTTGGGAGGCTGAGGTGAGTGGATTGCCTGAGCCCGTGGGTTCGAGACCCGCCTGGGCAAGCGAGACCTCATCTCTACAATA
>NW_007258409.1:218741-236431 GCF_000164805.1 Carlito syrichta
CACTGCACTCCAGTCTGGGCGACAGAGTGAGACTCCAACTCAATAAATAAATAAATAAATACAATACATAAATAAATACCAGTCATTTCATTTAATTTCCTTTGGGAACCAAAACATATTCAAATCATGATCATTTAGGAAAAAAAGTATTAACATTAAAAAGAATCTGTGAGCTTAAAGATAGATTAAAATTACCCAACTGAAGAACAGAAAAAAGGATCAAAGAGGAGGAGGGCAAAAAAGAAGAAAAAGAACAGAGCAGCAACAAATCTGAGAGACTGGTGGTCAATATCAAAAGGTTTAACAAGCATGTTACTAGAATCCTAGAAGGGGAGAAAAGAGTAGGGTAGAAAAATGTTTCAAGAAATAATGTGAAACAATGTCTAACATTTGCTGAAATATATACTTTTACAAATTAGAGAAATTCAATAAGCTCCAAGAAAGATAAATATAAATAATACCATAACCCTGTCTATAAGAGATAACCCTTAAATACAAATGGACAGGTAGGCTGAAAGTCAGTGGATAGAAAAATATAAATATACCACATAAACAGTAAGCCTTAAGAAACCTGTAGTGAGGATGGGCTTGGTGACTCAGCCTGTAATCCCAGCACTTTGGGAGGCTGAGGCTAGTGAATTGCTTGTGCCCACTGGTTCAAGACCAGCCTGGGCAACATGGCGAGACCTCGTCTCTACAATAAATCAAAAATTAGCCTGGCATAGTAGCGCATGCTTGTAGTTCTAGTTACAACGCTGGGATGGCCGTGAGTGTGCCACTGCACTCCAGCCTGGGCGACAGAGTGAGACTCCTACTTGAAAAACACAAAAAAACAAAAATAAAATAAAATAAGAAACCTGTAGTGGCTTTATCGACATAAGTTAAGGCAGACTTTAAGACAAAGTGTTAAAGGCTGAAAAAGAGACCATTTTGGTTATATTAAAACAGTCATTTAGAAAAGACTTGGAAACTTATTAAGCTGAGTTGGGCTAAATGTAGAAGCCGTTTGAATTTAAAAGTGTGCATTTTCCCCTTGTCCCCCCATTTACTGTCCTCGGATCTAGTAACTGTTGCTGGTACTGAAGGAAGCACAACCATCTTCACTGAGCCCCCTGATAAGTAGAAGACATACACAAAAGACTCCACATTCCCCAGAAAAGTTTCTGCCAGACCTAGATAAGATATGGGCTGTGCTGAAACTTTTCAAAACCCGGAAATGTATCTGTTCCCTTAGTTTCTAAATGACAACTGCTTTTATTAATGTCTTTGTATTAATTTTATGTAGAATGCTTAATCAAGCCTTGTGAACCAGAAATCCAGAAAAAAGCAAAAAACTAAAACCAACTAGAAAATACGCAGCCCTAAATCGTTCAAGGTAATTGTAACTTAGAAGAATGGCAGGATTGATGTAATCTGAGCACGGGTTTGTGACAGTAACTCTTTGGAGTCTAAACACTGATTAAGGAAAAAATCTGAGTAATGGTCATAAGACACGTAGTCACTATTCATCAATAGTGGAAAAAAAGCTAGGCGTGGTGGCTCATGCCTGTAATCCCAGTACTTTGGGAGGCAGAGGTGAGAGGATTGCCTGAGTCCAGGGGTTCGAGACCAGCGTGGGCAGCTTGGTGCGACCTTGTCTCTACAATAAATAAAAAAAATTAGCCGGGTGTGGCAGCCTGTGCCTGTATTTCCAGTTACTTGAAAGGCTGAGGCAGAGGGACTGCCTGAGCCCAGCAGGTCAAGTCTACCGTGACCATGAGCATACCACTGAACTACGCTGGGTGACAGAGTGAGATTCCAACTAAAAAATAATAGTGGGAAAAAAATAAGTAACTGTATGTTTTATTATAAATACTGGATGAAAACTCTGCTTAAATGGACAGGCTTTTGGTGTCTACACAGCCTGTTTCCTGATTTCATGGTATCAAAATAAAATTTCTTACTTCTCCCAGTTTTCTGCCCCTCATATTTGATTGACCACAAGGGAAGCAGCCAATTGTTGGATTGGGCCATAACAAAAGAATATTGCCAAAGTAAAGAGGAACATTTCATCATGATAAAATACCCTGTTTAGCAGGAATATTTTTAGTTATAAATGTGTATGTCTCTATGAACAGAGTGTCAAATTATCTGGAGCAAGACATAGACAATACCATAATCAGACTCAAAGAATTTAACACCCCTCTATCAAACATTGGTAGAACACTTAGATAAAATAGTTCATTAAAGACATAAAAGATATAAATAACACTACTGACCATGTTAAGCTAATATATATTTATAGAGCACTTCAACAAACAACAAGAAAAAATAATTCCTTCCAAGAGTACATGTTCACCAAGAGAGACCATGTACTTGTCTATAAAGCAGTTCTCTTTAAATTAAACAATATTACAGTCATGACCACAGTAGAATAAAAATAAATCACTCAATTATATTATATCTCAATCATTACCAACAATATTCCCCCAAAACCCACAAAGATATGGATACCGAACAGCATGATGCCGAACTCCTGGTCAACACAGAAATCAAAACAGAAATTAAAAGATTCCTGGAAACAAATGAAAATGAAGAAACATCGTACCAAAACCTCTGGGATGCCATGTAATCAGTACTAAGAGGGGAATTTATATCTCTACAAGCATACATCAAGAAAATAGAAAGAGAACAAGTTGGCAGCCTAACAAATCACCTAAGGGAGCTGGAAAGGCAAGACCACCAAAACACTAACTTCAGCAGAAGAATCCAGCTCACCAAAGTAAAATCTCAAATATGGGACATAGAAGACAAAAAATATCATAGGAAAAAAACAACAAAATAAAAAGCTAGTACTTTGAAAGGATAAACAAGATTGATGGATCCCTAGCCAGAATGACCAAGAAAAAGAGGAAAAAAAAAGCCCAAATAAACACAATCAGAAATGCAAAAGATTAAGTCACAACTGATCCCAAAGAAATACAAAATATTATCAGAGATTACTATGCACTCCTGTGTGGAAACAAACTTGAAAACCTAAATGAAATGGAGTACTTTCTAATACCACACAACCTCCCAAGGTTGAAACAAGAAGAAATTGACATCCTAAATATACCAACAACCAAGGAAATTGACTCTGTCATAAGAAAACTACATACAAAAATAAATAAATCAATTTTTAAAACCCCTGGGCCAGATGGATTTCTACAGAACACACAAGGAGGAGCTGATGTCAATCTTATTGAAAGTATTCCAGAGTTGGCAGTAGTGGTAAACTGCCTGGGGGAGCAACCGGGATTGGTAGTAATGGGAATCTACTGGGGGGGAGCACATCTCATCAACTAGGGTAACTTCATAATAAACATTTGTATACCTGACCCTGAATTGTACCCCACATCTTTAAAATAAAAAATTTTAGAAAGGAAAGAAAGTATTCCAGGCAATTGAGAAAGACAGAACTCTCCCCAGATCCTTTTATGAAGCTAACATCACACTGATGCCCAAACTGAGTAAAGAATCAACAAAGAAAGAGAACTACAGCCCAATATCCCCGATGAACATAGACACAAAAATTCTTAACAAGAGTCTAGCAAATCTGATCCAACAAAACATCTAAAAATCATCCAACATGACCAAGTAGGCTTCATCCTCAGGATGCAGGACTGATTCAAGTCCACAAGACCATAAAAGTAATTAAATATATCAACAGATGTAAAAACAAGAACCACATGATTATACCATTAGATGCAGAAAAAGCTTTTGATAAAATCCAGCATTCCTTCTTGATAAAAAACCCTTGAACACCTAGGCATAGAGGGAATGTACCTCAAAACAGTAAGAGCCATCAATGATAAACCCACAGCCAACATACTGATAAATGGACCGAAATTGGAAGCATTTCCCCTGAAAGTCGGAGCAAGACAAGGCTGCCATTCTCACCCCTCCTGTTCAACATAGTGTTGGAAGTCCTAGATAGAGCAATCATACAACAGAAGGAAATCAGGGGTATCCCAGGAGGAAAATAAGAAGTCAAGTTATCCCTCTTTGCTAACAATATGATGTTATATCTCAAAAATCGAAGAGAATCTGTCAAAAACCTCCTACCACTGATAAAGGACTTTGGCAAAGTCTCAGGGTACAAAATCAATGTGCAAAAGACAGTTGCATTCTTACATACCAATAACAAACAGAGAACAACAACAAAAAAAAGCCCAACCCCATTAACAATACCCACACACACACACACACAAAATACCTCAGCTTCTTCCTAACCGGAGAAATGAAAGATTTTTACAATGAAAACTACAAAAAACTGCTCAAAGAAGTCAAAGATGACACAAACAAATGTAAAAATATTCCATGCTCATGGATTGGAAGAATCAACATTGTTAAGCTATCCATCCTACCAAAGGCAATCTACAGATTCAATAATATACCCATTAAATTACCAACATCATTCTTCTCAGATCTGGAAATGACAATACAGAAATTCATATGGAAATATAAACAACCACAAATAGTCAAAACAATTCTTAGCAAAAGAAACAAAGCAGGAGATATCACACTTTCAGACTTTAAACTTTACTATAAGGATACAATAATCAATATTGGTATAAGAACAGGCATATAGACCAATGGAACAGGACAGAGATTCCAGAAGGGAAACCTCAATTTCTCAACCAACTCATCTTCAACAAAACTTCCAACAATAACCCCTGGGGAGAGGAGAAACCATTCAGTAAGTGGTGCTGGGAAAACTGGCTGACCATGTGCAAAAGAATGAAACAGGACTCCTATCTGTCACCATACATAAAAATCATCTCCAAATGGATCAAAGACCTAAATGTAAAACCTCACATCTTAAGAATCTTAGAAAATGCAGGAGACATCCTTACAGAAATCGGAATAGGCAACCAACTCCTGATCAAAACCCCAGATGTCCATGCCATAAGAAATAAAATAGACAAGTGAGACCTCATCAAACTGAAAAGCTTCTGCAAAGCAAAGGAAACCATCAAGAGAGCAGGGAGACAGTCCACAGAATGGGAAAAAATATTTGCCAACTGCGTATCTGACAAAGGTCTAACATCCAGGATCTACAAGGAACTCCAATATGCCAAAAAGAAAAAACCGAACAGCCCCGTAAAATGTGGGCAAAAGACATGAATAGATATTTTTCAAAAGAAGACATATGGGCATCTATCAGACATGTGAAAAATGCTCAGCCTCACCAATCATCAGAGAAATGCAATTCAAAACCATTCTTACCCCAGTAAGAATGGCCATAATTAATAAAACAAAAAACAATAGATGCTGGCGTGGATGCAGAGAAAAAGGAACGCTTCTACACTGTTAGTGGAAATGCAAGCTAGTTCAACCTCAATGGAAAACAGTGTGGCGATTCCTAAAAGAACTAGAAATTGACCTTCCATACAACCCAGCAATCTCCCTTCTGGGAATATACCCGGAGGAACTTAAATCACTCTGTAAAAAAGATACCTGCACACACATGTTTACTGCAGCACTATATTCAATCACAAAAACACGGATCCAACCATGCTGCCCATAGAAACTAGAGTGGATAAAAAAAAATGTGGTACATATAATGATGGAATATTACACAGCCATAAAGATGAACAAAATTATGAACTTCACAGAAACATGGATGGATTTAAAGTCTATAATAATCAGTGATTTATCACAGAAACAAAGAACTGAGTACCATATGTTCTCACTCATAAGCAGACCCTGAATATTTACCATAATACTACAATAAAGGGATTGGAAGTAGCAGGAAACTGCCAGGAGAGGGAGAGGCAGGGCATATAACATTAACAAGGGTACTGATCTCAAATCAGGCAAAGTGAAGACCAAAGATAGGCCCAAACTTTACCTGTATGATGATCACTTGTATACCTAATCCTGAATTGTAGCCCACACCTTTAAAATAAAATAAATTTTAAAAATAATAAAATAAACAATATTAATATCATGCAGAATATATTCTTTGATTATGACGGAATTAAATTAGAAATCAATAACAATGAACTATTTAGAGTCCCCCAAATAGTTGGAAATTAAATTATGGATTTCTTAATAACTTATAAATCAAAAAAGAAATTGCAAGAAAGATTAGAAAATATTTGTAACAGAATGATAATAAAGCTAGATTTAAGTTTGTGAAATGCAGCAAAAGCAGTCCTTAGAGAAAACTTTATAGCTTTTAATGTTTAGATTACCATAGAATAATCTAAAATGTATGGCCTAGGATTCTGTTTCAAGAAGACAGAAAAGAAAAGCACAATAATCCCAAAACAAGTAAAAGAAAGGAAATAATAAATATAAGAACACAAAAATAAACAATAAAGAAATTTAACAAAGTCAAAAATTGGAAAATATCAACAAAATTGATAACCACCTAATCAGATGGAAAGAAAGGTGAGAAGGAGAGAGAGAGAGGGGAGAGAGAACACAAATTATTAATATCAAGAATGAAGAAAGGAGCATCACTACAGATCCTGCAGATATTACATGAATAAGAACAAATATATGCCAAAAATTTAGCAACTTAGATAAGGTGGACGCGTTCCTTGAAAAATACAATTTACCAAATCCAACACAAAAGAAATCTGAAATCTGAACAGCCAAATATCATGTCTAAAAGTTGAAGTTATGGGCCGGACATGGTGGCTCAAGCCTACAATACCAGCACTTTGGGAGCCCAAGGTTAGAGAATTGCCTGAGTCCAGGGATTCAAGACCAGCCTGGGCAACTTGGCAAGACCTTGTCTCTACAATAAATCAAAAAGAAAATTAGCCGGGTGTGTTGGAACATGCCTGTAGTTTCAGCGACTTGGAAGGCCGAGGCAGAAGGATCGCTGGAGTCCAGCAGGTCGACACTGGGGTGGCCGTGAGTGTGCCACTGCACTGCAGCCTGAGCTATAGAGTAAGACTCCAACTCAAAAAATAAAAATAAAAATTGAAGTTATTATTTAAAATATTCCCATAAAGAAAACTTCAAGCCCAGATAGTTTCACAGGAAAAATCTATCCAACATTGAATGGGTTGGGGAAATAAAAACACTAGCCTCACACAAAATCTCTGAAAATAGAGAAGATCACTTCCCTATTTATTTTGTGAGATCAGTAAAACCTTAATGCAAAAACCTGTTGAAGACATTTAAAAAACAAGAAATTGCTAGACTAATATCCCTGTGCACATAAAAGCAAAAATATGTAACAAAACATTAGCAATTTGAGGCCAGGTGTGATGGCTCATACCTATAACCCCAGTACTTTGGGAGGTGAAGGCGAGTGGAGTGCCTGAGCCTCATCTCTATAATAAATAAAAAAATTAGCCGGGCATGGTGGCCCACCCATGCCTGTGGTTCCACCAGCTAATTGGAAGGCTGAGGCAGAAGGAACATCTGAACCCAGCAGGCCAAGGCTGTGGTAGCCAAGAGTGTGCTACTGCACTCCAGCTTGAATGAGACAGAGTAAGACTTTGACTCCAAAAAAAAAATTAGCAAACTGAAACAATCAAAATATTAAAAAGTTAATACGCCGTGACTTAGATAGAGTCTATCCTAGAATTCAAAGTTGATTAAATAGAATAACTTGTTCTATTATGTTTTGCAGATATTGCATTTTTTGTTGTTATTGTTTTTAACAAATTGAAGGTTTGTGGCAACGCTGTGTTGAGCAAGCACATTGGTGCTATTTTCCCAACATCGTGTGCTGATTTTGTATCTGTGTGTTCCATCATTTTGGTAATTCTTACAATCTCACATGTTTTCAGCATTATTTTATCTATTATGATAAATGAGATATATATAATCTATGATATAATAATCTGTGATCCGTCATCTTTGATGTTACTATTATAATTGTTTTGGGGCACCACAAACCTCTCCTACAGAAGTCAGCAAACTTAATCAATGCTGTATGTGTTCTGACTGCTTAACTGTCCAGTTATCCTCCATATCTCTCTCTCTCTCTCTCTCTCTCTCTCTGTCTCTTCCCAGGCCTATTCCCTGAAACACAGCAATATTGAAATTACGCCACTTAATAATCCTACAATGGCCTCTAAGTGTTCAAGAGAAAGTAAGAATCACACACTCTCACTTGAAATCAAAAACTAGAAATGAAGAAGGCATGTCGAAAGCCAAGACAGACTGAAAGCTAGGCCTCTTGCAACAATTAACCAAGTTGAGAATACAAAGGAAAAGTTCTTGTCGGAATTTTAAAATGGTACTCTAGTGAGCACACAAATGGTAAGTAAAATAGCCTTATTGCTGATATGGAGAAAGTTTAGTGGTCTGGACAGAGGATCAAACCAGTCACAACATTTCTTTAAGGCAAAACCTAATCCAGAGTAAGGCCTTAACTCTCTTCAATTTCATAAAGACAGAGAGGGTGAGGAAACTGCAGAAGAAAAGCTTGAATCTAGCAGAACTTGATTGATGAGCTTTAAGGAAAGAAGCCGTCTCCATATCATAAAAGTCCAAGGTAAAGCAACAAGTGCTGACCCAGAAGCTGCAACAAGTTATCCGGAAGATCTAGCTAAGATCATTGATGAAGGTGATCTTACATAATCTTACAACAGGTTTCCAGTGTATGCCAAACAGCCTTCTAGTGGAAGAAGATGTCATCTAGAACTTTCTTAGCTAGAGGGAAGGCAGTGCCTGGCTTCAAAGCTTCAAAGAACAGGCTGACTCTCTTTGCAAGGGCTAGCAGGTGACTTCAAGTTGAAGCCAGTACTCATTGACCATTCTGAAAATCCTAGGGCCCTTAAGAATTATGCTAAATCTACTCCGCCTAGGCTCTGTACATGGAATAACAAAGCCTGGATGACAGCACATCTGTTTACAGCATGGTTTGCTGAATATTTTAAGCCTACTGTTGAGACTTCCTGAACAGAAAAATGATTTCTTTCAAAATATTGCTGCTTATTAACAATACATCTGATCACTCAAGACCTCTGATACAGATGTACAAGAAATTAACGTTGTTTTCATGCCTGTTAACATAACATCCATTCTGCAACCCATGGATCAGGAGTAATTTCAAGGCTATAGCTGCTATAGAAGGCAATTCTTTTGATGGATATGGGCAAAGAAAATTGAAACCTTCTGGAAAGGGTTCATTGTTCTAGATGATTCATGGAAGGAGGCCAAAATATCAATATTAATGGGATTTTGGAAGAAGTTGATTCCAACCCTAATGGATGACTTTGAGGGGCTCAGGACTTCAGTGGAGGAAGTAACTGCAGATGTGGTGGAAATAGCAGAAGAACTAGAGTTAAAAGTGGAGCCTAAAGATGCAACTGAGCTATTGCAATCTCACCATAAAACTCGAACACATGAGGAGTTGCTTCCTATGGATGAGCAAAGAAAAGTGATTTCTTGAGATTGAATTCACTCCTGGTGACGATGCTGTGAACATGATTGAAATGACAACAAAAGACTTGGAATATTACCTGAACTTAGTTAATAAAGCAGCAGCAAAAACCTTTGAAAGGTTTGACTCCAATTTTGAAAGAATTTCTACTGCGGGTAAAATGCTATCAAAGAGTATCGCATGCAGCAGAAAATCTTCCATGGAAAGAAGAGTCAATCTATGTAGTAAACTTCATTGTTGTCTTATTTTAAAAAACTGCCATAGCTACCCCAACCCTTAGCCACCACCACTCCGATCAGTCAGCAGTCACCAACATCAAGGCAAAGCCTTCCACCAGCAGAAAGATTATGACTTGCTGAAGGCTCAGATGATTTTTAGCAATTTTTAGCATTGAAGTATTTTTAAATTAAGGTCTATAAATTGGGATTTTTAGATAATGCTAACATACACTTAATAGACTACAGTATAGTGTAAATATAACTTTTATATGTACTGGGAAACTAAAAAATCTGTGTGACTTGCTTTATTGTAATATTTGCTTTGTTGCAGTAGTCTGGAACTGAACCCATAATATCTCCAAGGCATGCCTGTAGTTCATTATGTTAACAAAACAAAGGAAAGAAATCCACATAATCAATTTAATAATGCAGGAAAACATTTCTCAAAATTCAACACTTATGATGATAAAAATTCTGGTCAAACTAGGAATAAAGAAAAACTTCCTTAATTTGACAAAGTTTGTCTCTGAAGAAAACTATAGCGAATGTAATATTTCAGGATGAAATAGTAATTTTTTCCCACTTTGATATCAGAAATAGAGACAAAATGTCCACTCTATTCAACATTGTACTGGAGTGAAATACGACAGAAAACAGAAAAGAAAAGTAAGGCATGAAAATTAGAAAGGTAGCAATAAAACTGTCTCTATTTGCAGATGACATGGTCCCTTATATAAAAAATGACCACTAGAACTAATAAATTAATTTAGCAAGGTTGCAGGATAAAATGCTAAAGTACAAAGATCAATTGTATTTTCAAAAACTAGTACAAGCATCTGGATGATGAATAAAAACTATTTCATTTGCAAAGTATAAAATTATTTTGGAATAAATTTGACAGAAGATTTATAAGATCATACACTAAAATTATCAATATTTCTTCAAGAAATTAATAAGGCCTAAACAAATGGGGAAATATGCCATGTTCATATACTGGGAACTCAGTACTGAATTGTTAATTTTTTCCAATTGATTTATATGTACTGCAACCCCAATTACAATTCTAGCAACAATTTGTTGTAAAAAAGAACAGACTTACTCTAAAATCTATATGGTAGTGAAAAGTACTTCAAAAGTCCAAAGCAATCTTTTAAAAGAAGGACAAAATTAGAAGATTTATGCTATTGGACTTCAAGATTACCAAATGCCACTGTGGGACCAGCATAAGGATTGACAGATATATCAATGGAACAAAACTGAGGTCTTGTGTGATCGTTTTCTTTTCAAAAAAGATGCCAAAGCAGTCAATGGAGGAATGGAAATCTTTCAACAAATAGTGCTGGAACAACTATATATCTGTAAGAAAGGAAAACAGAACCTCCAACCCTATCTCACATTTATACACAAAAATTAATTTGAGATAGTCATAGACTTAAACACAAAAGCTAAAAATGCAAAGCTTCTTGAAACAAGCATAGGAGAATAGCTTTGTTGCTTAAGGGTAGGCAAAGATGTCGTAAATAAGAAAAACAAAGCAATATCTATTAAATTAAAAATTAATCAGTTAAACTTCATCAGAATTAAAACTGTTGTTCATTAAAAGACAACATTTAAAAATGAATATGCAAGTCACAGACTGGAAGAAATATTTTCAAATGTATGTCTAACAAAAAATTGATATCCAAGATACATATCTACCTCCTATAACACTAATAAAAAAGGCAACCCAATAAAAATGGGTAAATAATTTGAACAGACAACATATAAAGGAAGATATATGAAAAGTCATGGAGCTCATGAAAAAGTGTTCTATATCATTAGTCATTAGGGAAATTCAAGTTAAAGCCACAATACCACTACAAACTCATTAGTCAAACTAATGAGTTTTTAAAAGATTGAAAACAGCAAATGTTGGCAAGGACAATGGATCAACCAGTACTCTCAGACATTGTTGATGAGAGAGTACTAAGGTACAACCATTTGCAAAAAGATCTTGCAATTTCTTTTATACCAAACCATATATACTACAACTCAGCAATTTTGCCTGCAGACATTTTCCTAAGAGAAATAAAAACGTAAGTTCACGAAATGCCTTGTACATAAAAGTTCATCACAACTTTACTCATAACAATAAAACCCAGAAAACAGACGAAGTATCATGAATAGGAGAGTGTATAGACAAACTGCGGCATACTCAGACAAAGGGACTCTACTGAAAAACAGAAAAACTACAGATAAAAGCAGTAATGTGGCTGAATCTGAAACGCGTTATGCTGAGAGAAGGGAGCTTACATCAAAGAGTACATATTATATTATTCTATTTATGTGACATTCTGGAATAGGCAAAACTAATCTGTTGTGACAGAAATCAGAAGAGTGGTTTGCTGTAGAGAGAGGGGAGAGGGATTGCCTGGGAAGGGGCATGAGGGAACTTGTTGGTACAGGGTAATTTTTTGTATCCTGATGGACATTTGGGTTACACGGGTATATGTATTTATCAGAACTCATCAAATAGTGCCTAGGATTTATGCATTTTATGCCATGCAAATTACTGTAAAGTAAAAAATTGTCCTTAAGCAAATATTGAATACCTATAAATAAGTAGTAACTCCAGTAAACGATACACATACTGAAATACCTAGGGGTCAATGTACTCATGAATGCATCTTATTTCAAAGTGTATTCCAAAAAATGATTTATGGTTGGATCAAAGAATTGATAGATGGATAGATGACAGATTTAGATGAAGCAATATAACATGTTAATGATAGCATCTAGATGGTGAGTTTTTAATGTGAAATTATTTTACTTTTTTCTGTGTATTTGAAATTTGTCATAATTAAATGTTGGAGAAAACCCCAGCAATAACCACTGCAATTGTTTAGAACCTAGACCTGCAAAAGGTTTTTCTGAGGAGGAGTATTTTACCACTGGTGGTGTTTAGAATTGCCAGCACATAGTGATAATAAAAAGCAGATCAACCTTCAGTCAGGCTTATTATTGTTTTTAAATTCTCAAAAGCAATGTGCACACTTATTGCCAGTACCCAGAGTAGACCCTCGTCTACACTGCTTTTGGCACATGGTTCATGTCATGGAGTGGAAAAGGTACAATGACAAGAATCTGCCTGATTACAAAGCTCTTTCCACGCCAACAAACTCCACATTATCCTGCTAGCTACAATACAAATTATACAAAGATGAAAAAGACCTAAATCTTGCTTAGAAGGAAATCATAATTTAGTAGAGACAGAGCCATAATTATACATGTTTCTGATATGAGTATTTCATGTTTTCAAATAACATGCTGGACGAAAATGGGTAAGTTTCTTGGAAGTAGTGTCTGGTGTGTACTGTGCTCCCTTCTTCACCCAGTTGGTGTTCATAAGCTCAAGTTCAAACTTCTTAACATGGCCTACAAGATCCTTTGTGATCTGGTTCCTTTCTACTTTTCTATCCTCATTTGGGTAATACACACACACACACACACACACACACACACACACACACACTCACACTGGCCACACTGGCCTGATTTCTATCCTTCTCATCATGTTCCTTCCTGCCTCGTGGCTTTACCCAGGCAGTACCTTCTTCCTGGAATTTTTTTCTTCCCCTCTTCCCTGGAATTTTCTTTCTTCCCCTCCTCCATTTCACCTAGCTCAATCCCACTCATTCTTCAGGGCTCAGTTAAAAGGCTGCTTTCTCAAAAAAATTGTACTCAAACCTCTGAGATGGAGTGACTTCCCTTTCCTTCTTTTTTGGAACACAGGACACAAGTGCAATTATACTATTTGTTGTACAAATTTGTTTGTGGTCTAGATTATAAGGTCTGTGTGATCTGGAACCACATTTGACTTATTTCCTACAGTAACTCAGTTAGCATTAGAAAAATATTTGTTGAGTGAATAGAATTGAATTATTCAGTAGATGAAAACATGAACAAATGAAGGGAGGGACTTTAGCATTCAATTATGAATGGGGGTGAAGGGGAATATCATCCAGAGAAAGGCAAAATCTTGAGCCAAAACCCAGAGGGAGAAGGAATTAGAAGAGATACAAAGACATAGATGTTGGGTACTTTCTGAAACTTGATTTTTAAAAATGGAATTTTAAAAAATCAGTTCTCAAGAGGCTCTTGTGCCTATCAGGTGGATCAGAGGAACAAGGGAGTCTGCAAAAATTCTCATCAGCTGTGTCCTGAATTAGAGTTTCCAAGGAATATTCTTTCTCTACTACATCTGGCAACTCCAAAGATACCAAATGTGGAAGCAGGTCAGATCCCTGGGAACTCCCACTTTCTCATGAGCATAGGCCAATCCTCCTAGTCTCTCTTGACCAAATACTTATATAGTGACACTAGACTCTTTGTTCAGGACATGAGAAGCTTCCCAAAGAAATGATTCTAGATTCCTAGAATTTTTTATTAAATCAGCAATGGGCTAATGGCATGGTGTGTGGAGAGAAGATGGGTAGAGAGGTGATCCCTGTCTTGTTATTGAGACCACAGGTTAGTTTGTTGATTTCTGCTCCTTTTTCTTATTACTGCCAGGAACATGGAGGTGAAGTCGGCAATTTCAATGTCTTAAGCACCTTTAAGCCTGAAATATATGAAAAGTTTTATTTTGTAGTGTTGTTCACTTTTTCCTGCACTTTTTAGGCTTCCATTTACTGATCCCTTGGTATGTTTCATCCTAATGATGCACAAATAGGAAAAGGATGGAAGCTAAACCAGTATACACAACAACTCAAACCATAATATTGTAACAGTCAACCATTCTCCCAACATCTGGATTCCTGTAGGCAACTTTTCCAATAAAGAAAATCAAGTCATTTTAAATCCACATTCTCACAAAGATTTACAAACCATAGGCTGAGAAGAGATTTTTTTGAGGTTTCTCTGTGACTAAATCTGAATTTCAATTTCCTGTACATGTAAAATTAGGATATCAGATGAGTGAAGTTCTACCTACTCCTGTGACAGACAGAGCAGACATTACTAATCACTTACAGAAAACTTCCCAATGCAGTATACCAGGCAATCACTACCAATCATCGCAAGACCACACAGGAATTGAAATGTTTGCTATCCTGGAACAACCAGGTCCCTACAACTTTTTATAGCTAATCTCTGAAAACCATGGTTTTAAACAAGCCTATACAAAACAATAATCCCAAATACAGAAGCACATCAATTTGCAAACTTTCAATTTAGAAACTTTCATAGATACAAACAAATGAACCAAGGCACACATACATTATATAGAGAACGCTTATAGTGTTACTTTGATCTTGTGAATAAATGGACAATCCCAACTTTGTTGAATCTTACCTGCCTGTAAGTAAAAAGTCACATTTTTCTTTTTCATTATCCTCCTCATATCTTCAATTATTCCTGAAGTTGTAGAAACAGTTGGAATAGCCTTGTTTACTATGGGTCCCTCTCCTGCCTGTACTCTGGGCAACCGTGTTCCTAGTACCACCTGCTGCCCCAGCAAAATCTTTCAGGGAAGATGTAATAAAGTTAGTCAAACAAGATTATAGATGATGGCTAAAGTACAATCGATCTTCTCTCAACATATTCCTACTTTATTAGGGAGAATGCTCCAAATCAAAGGAATGCATTTCTAGTTGTAGAATTTTTTTTTTCCCCAACTAGAAAGGTTAAAAAGTTATTTGGGAGAAGCAGCAAGGGAGAAAGAGGGTCTTCTTAGTTCCCTAAGTTATTTCCTAAAGATGGATGCCGAATCTGTCTCCTACAATGCTATCTTTACTTCCATCTATTAAACTGTCTAGAGCATCTATTCTGAAGATAAGGTTTATGAACCACCTAAAACAGAAAGCCATGGATGTTTGGTAAACAAGCAGATGATTGAGCTCTACTCTAGAATGTAAAATCAGAGTCTTTCAGGATGGGCCCCAGGAATGAACAAGTCATCAAGTTCTCCCACCATGACCAGGAGAGCTCTTATGCACAAATAAATTTGAGGTCAACTATTTCAAAACAAACATTCAACAAATCTAGCTGCATCGACATTGACATTTTCCTATTTTACCGCTGTTGCCCAGCAAGATTACAAACTGAGAGTAAAGACCCTTGTCTCATGCTTTTAAGAATTCTCCAGAACTGCTATTACCTAACATTTGTAACGATTTTATATTTGAGTAGTTACTTCCCAATTAATATCATAAAAGAAATAGTATTGACTCGTTAGAGACCATGAAAATTCAATGAAGTGAACATTAATCAGATATTTAAATTGTGTATGAATTAAACAAGAATGCGGAAACACAGTAACTCATTGTCTTTTGTTCATTTTACAAAGTTCGCTAGGGTTTGCAAGGGTGGTTCAAATGCACAGTGCATGCAAATTGTCAAACATAGTATGCTCTTGGGTGCATTTTGGCAATATTATTATATATTGGAGCTAAAGTTATTTTCTTCAAAATTGAAAATCATGATCTTACAAATAAATGTTTACTTTCACACAATTCCATGAGTACATCTACTCAGCGAAATGAATTTGGGCAATATTTACTTTACCCTAAGATATTCAAAGAAATTTACTTAATATTACTTACAATTGCTTGTCCCTAGATTGGGGACAAGGCTGTAGGACTGGTAGAGAAGTTTAGGTACAAGACACTTTTAAAGTTTTAGAATAAGAGTAGTAGTATACGAATTTGGGTTCTTAGATCCTCTGACAAAAATAAATGCAATTAATGAACCAATAAAATAACAGATTTTTAAAAATCTACCTTTTCTTGTGTAAGAGCATTTGGTGGAAAGTTTATTGTCCTCATATGAATAATCTTTGCAATTGAAACCTTTGATTTTTTCTTTCTTTACTTTATACTTAAAGAAATGCAAAATGACTTCATAATTGACCCAGATTCTTTAAAAAGCAGACAACACCTTTCACTTGCCCAAGGAATGTATTCTAAAATTATCGTATTTCTTGGACAGTGGAATGCCATTTTAAGGCTATCACTGGAGGCCACACTGCGGGTTCAAGGTTTATGGTTCGTATTCAGTGCAGTTTGCATCCCTGTTTTCCTTAGGAAGGTGATGACTGAAGGGAAACTTTAATCCCAAGGCACCAAGATGAAGTAGTTGCAAACACTGATGAGGTGGACTGGGGATCAAATGGGTCCTTGGTCTGTGTAGATCAGGGACCACAAAGCTATCTGTAAAAGACCAGATAGGACATATATTTGGCTTTGTGGGTTGCACAGTTTCTGTAGCAGCTAGTCAACTCTGATGTGTGAAAGCAGCTATAGACAGTGTGTAAAAGAATGAGTAATAGCCGGGCTCGGTGGCTCAGCCTGTAATCCCGCGCCTTTGGGAGGCAGAGGTGAGTGGATTGCCTGAGCCCGCGGGTTCGAGACCCACCTGGGCAGCGAGACCTCATCTCTACAATAAATCAAAAAAATCAGCCGGGCGTGGTAGCGTGCGCCTGTAATTCCGGCTACTCGGAAGGCTGAGGCGGAAGGATCGCCGGAGCCCAGCAGTTCGAGGCTGCGGTGGCTGGGAGCGGGAGAGTGAGACTCCAACTCAAAAAAAAAAGAATGAGTAATAAAACGTTACTTACAAAAACAGATGACCCACAGGCTGAAGTTTGCTGACCTCCTGTATAGACCTATCTTGTCGGGATGATAAAGAATTCTAGCATCGAGAAAACCTATGTCTGGAAGTTCAGGGTATTCTAGGTTGCACCCCTCCAAATTAGAGTCACTCTCCACAAAAGACTTCTCTGTGACAAAGAGTTCCAAGGGCTATGTATAGATTGATCGGTGCGGTTGCTTTTCATAGTGGATAATTTTTTCTTCCCTTTAAATATTCCTGCAGCTGAAATATTAATGGAATTTGTAAGAAAAAGAGAGTGAGAGAGAAAAGAAAGAGGGGAGGGAGGAAAGGAAGGAGGGAGGACAACTAATTTGTCCAAGGAAATGGACATATTCTGATGAACAGGCTCCATTTGCATAGGTCTGTGGGACCAGAGTGCATTTGCTGACAGGGCATCTAAGAAAGAAAAGAGGGTTGGCCAGGCTCAGTGGCTCAGCCTGTAATCCCACGCTTTGGGAGGCCGAGGTGAG
>NW_007258409.1:236619-299985 GCF_000164805.1 Carlito syrichta
CGGAGCCCAGCAGGTCGAGGCTGCGGGGGCCGGGAGCGGCCACTGCACTCCAGTCTGGGCGACGGGAGTGAGACTCCAACTCAAAAAAAAAAGAAAAAAGAAAAGAAGGCTCAAGAGTGGCCCCGTGAGCATCTTTACAAACAGTGGTCAATGCTGTAAGAAGGACTGTGATAATGTGAGGTTAGTGATGAAGACCTAAGATTTAAATCCCAGCTCTATAATTTACCAGCTGGCTGACTTTGAGCAACTACATAACCTTCAAGACGTAGTTTTCTCATCTGAAAAATGTGTATAAGGATACCTTATTTTGCAGAATGTCTAAAATGAATAAAAACATGTTGAATCTTTAACACAATGTTAGTGCTCAGTAACTGGAAACCACCATAATAAATGAAGTTTTGAGTAGGAAATTCATATTGAAAGCAAAAAAAATTAAAATATGACTTTAAATTATGATTTCCTAGGATAGTGAAGAACAAAGCAATAAACTCATGCACAATGCATACAATATACTTCCTTTCTAGAATTCAGGGTTCATTTATTGTTTCATTTAACAAATGTTTCTCAAGCACCTACTGCATTCCTGGCACTGTGTTTATTGCTGGAGTCCCAAAAATGAAGAAAGTTTCCTCACTTCTGAGAACAGAAATGTGAAAGGGCCTTGGTGGCTGTACTTGTTATTAGGCTATGGTCTTTGGGCTATAAACCCATCCTTCTATATTCTGCTGGATGATGCTGAAGGTGATGTTCAGGAAACCATTTTTCTCCTTTGCCAGTTGCTCCCTGTTAGGCTTTGCTGTAAGACACTGGAGGCTAGAGGAGAAGAAGGGATATATTCTTTTTTTCCCATTTTCTTCACGTCACTTCAGCGCTACCACCATAAGGATGCTTCACTCTGGTGGCAGCAATTATTGGCAGTGTTTCCATACTTTTAGATCCATTCGCCATTGCCCTCTGAGATACAAGCAGAGGTCTAAATCAGCCCCACAAATCGCTTCTCTCACATTCTAAATTTTAATAATCCCAACCTTTTCCCTTTATTTATCCAGTCCTAGGGACAGTTGCTACTTCCTGCAATTACTATCACTATGTTATCTAAGTTTCCTCTTAAACAACATAGTGTCATTTCAGTTCTTCATCACCTGCTTAATGGTTCCTTATATTAAATGAACTCTGTTAAAGTTACTGATGTGGTTTCTATCTCCTGACTGAATCCTGACTGTGTCTGTGATTAGACTTGAACATACCAAGGTCTGTTACAAATTCACAAGTTATTTGTCACAGGGAATAGACTCAGTAAACATATCTTTGTGGGTGAAGAGCTTCAACAAGGATGGAAATCTTTTAAAGATACAACACTGTGAAAATTAAAAAGCCAGTTTAAAGGCAGAGTGAAAAGGCACTCCCTAAGAGAAAATATTTGCAAATTATTTATCTGATAATGGATTAATATCCAGGATTTATAAAGACTTCCTACAACTTGGCAGCAACAACAACAAAAACAAGCAACCCAATTTAAAAATGGACAAAGTACTTGAATAGACATTTCTCCAAAGAATATATACAGAGAGCCACAAAGCATATGAAAAGATGCTCAACATCACTAATCTTTGGGAAAATTCATATCAAAACAATGACGGACCACTTCACACTTATTAGTTGGCTATTATCCAAAAATAGACACTCACAAGTGATGAAGAGAATGTAGAAAAATTGGAACTCTTGTGCAATTCTAATGGGAATGTGAAGTGATGCAACCACTATGGACAACAGTATGGTGGTTCCTCAAAAGGTAAAAATAGAATTACTATATGATCCAGTAATTCCAGTAATTCCATTCCTGGGTATATACACATAAGGTATTAAAAGCAAGGATTAATACAGAAATTTGTATACCCTTGTTTATAATACCATTATTCACAATAGCCAAAAGAAGGAAGAAACCCAAATGTCTATAGACAGAAAAATGAGTAAAATATATACATAAAAAGTATTATTGGTCAGCCCTATAAATTCTGACACATACTATAACATAGACGAACTTTAATGACATGGTAAGTGAAATAAGTCAGTCACAAAATGACAAATTCTGTTTGGTTTCACTTAAATGAAGAACAGAAAGTAGAATGGTGGCCAGGGTCTAAGAAAAAGAAGAAATGGGGAGCTAGTGTTTAATCAGTACAGAGTTTCAGATTTGGAAGGTGAAAAAAGTTCTGGAGAGGGAGGGTGGTGATGGTTGCAAAAAATGTGAATGTACTTAATGCCACCAAACCATTTGAAATGGTTGAAATGGTAAATTTTTTATTTATATTACCACAATATAAAAGAGGGAAAAAATGTATGAATACATATTTGTGGTTGTTCTTCTTAAAATGCCCTTGTTAGAATGGAGTCATCATCTTGTCAAATATCCAGCCTCAAATTTAAAATGTTAAAAGAAGTCATGATGCCCCTAAATGGAACCAAATGACAGCACTAAAAGAAGATTTATCTTCCTGGTCCTTTTTTTAAAAAATCTTCTTTGGGATAGGTATTTATGCATCTGGTTGGTGCTCTCTGAATGGCAGTGGACTTCCTGGTTCTCTCAGTCTATTTCATAGGAGAGGGAGTATGTATACTCTCTTTCGTGTGTGTGTGTGTGTGTGTGTGTGTGTGTGTGTGTGTGTGTGTGTGCGCGTTCGTTCAAAAGAAACTAAAACAAGGAAAAGGAAACCAAAAATTTAACTTTAGTTATAGCAAGACAAGTTATGCAGATGGAATCAACAAAGCAATTTAATACATTCTTTGAAAATCATATTGAAGCCAATGCTAATTTATATTTAGGGATCTATAATGCCCAACAACAGTCTTCTATACCTAGGTTGTAGAGGGCTATGCTCCAGCAACTTGTTACTGATCTATGGGTCTTGGTTTCCTTATTTACACAACAGAGGTCATCACAGTCAAGATTTCCTAAGGTCCTCAGCAGCATCAAACTCCTAGTACATAATAACTTCTCTGTAAACATTTGTTAAAACAAAGGAATATTTAGTTATTTAACAGCAATTGCCACTGGTTAGGTATTTTTTTAACAACCCAATTTTCCATGCACTAACCCTTTTGATTCTTAAATGATTCTACAATGAAAGGAAAATAGCTTGAGAAATGCTAAAAGGGAAAAAAATTGCCACACGGTGTGATTTAAGCCTCACTGATACTTATTTTCTTTTATCTCCAAATTAGCTGCAACATGGGCTTATTCTTCCTTCACAGGTGCCAATGGATAAATTTAGTTTCCTGATACAATAGGTAAGCGTTCTAAGTTTTGTCATTTTCATGTAAATAATTACCTTAATTAATAAAATACAAAAGTTATGAAGTTCTTGGCATTGTTTAACTAATACCTTCCCCTCTGAGTATTAGTCACTCTTCAGTATTATACACATACACATATATACTCCTTGAATCAGTGTAATTTTACTTTTTCTGGGGAAAAAAGGTATTTTGGCTCATCAAATTGTTACTGGATTTATCCTTTTACAATGAAGGCTTCTGCTTTCACATTGATTTCCAGGGTCTTCTGAGTGAAGATGGCAGGAGGACCAAGGGAGGCAGCCTAGCAGATAGGACAGGAATGAATTTTGAATACTAAAGGATCTTTATTTCAACACAAGCTTTGCCACTCATCTGTGAGACTTGGGTGACTTACCTGGCCTCTCCTAGCCATGGTTTTCTCCTTGTTTGAAACAGTAATGTTCACACCTACTCTATAGAGTTGATAAGTGAAATAAAGCATGGGAAACATCCAACATAGAGTAGATAGCAATATATACATACTGCATGGATGTATCATATGTATCATTAATATAAGCTTCTACTTTGTGGAATACATGCACATACATATAAAATTAATATAATCATAGTTGTAGGAAAAATAAACTCTAAAATTACCCACAGACATAAATGTTCATGCACCATAACCAAAAGAAAATTATAATAAGAATCAGAATGCACCACAGATAACATTTTGATTATTTCAGAGTTGGTAATAATCATTATTAAGTAAAAGTAATCACATTTGATTACATCAGTATTTTCTGAGTTTAATTCTCATGTTACTGTAGCTGTGATCTGTTTGCAGGTTGGACAACTGTATTGGGGGGAGGAGTGGACTTCGTATACACACCTTATGTAAAAATGTGGGTCATTCTGTTTATTATGTCCAACCAATAAGTATTTTAAAAAGAAAAGAAAAGCTGTATAAGTGTGCGTGTATGTGTGTGTTTGGGCACATAATGTGAATGAATAAGCATAGAGAGTGTGTTTTAGAATTGAAGAACTTGGAAGATGAGAGAGATTCTACAGACATCTCTCACTCACCTCTTTTACAGATGGAGAAGCCCAAAATGTCACAGCCCAGGTCAAACATCTAGTTGGTACCCAACAGTCATAGAGCACAGGTTGTCACCACTTCCCCCTCCACCACCCACCTAATCTCCTTCTATTGTCTTTGTCAGCCTGTGAGCCTGGGCTGTGTTTCTGTGAGTGACAATTTTGCATCTGCACTCCCCAGCCTATCCAAGCCAGAAAGATGGGAGTTGTAAACTTTGACTTATACGGTTGAATGAGACATTGTCTGATAGAAGTGTGTGGGCGGGGAGGCTAACAAACAGCCAATTGCCAACTCTGGAAGCAAACACGCTTTCTTTATCCCTCAATGTCATTTTGACGTAATGACCATGGCTTCCAATTTTCCTTGCAAATGGGCCTACCGGTGACCATGGCAACTGGTATGCTCAAAAGATGCCCTGTCAGGGTCTCTGAAAGGCCTACAGACATTTGTATTAGGCGGGCATAGCCATACTGACTGGTACTTCACAAACACCCAACTAGACCCGGCTCCTCAAAATCAAGCACACAAACATTTGTATTTCATTAAACAGAAATTAGTAGGACTCCAATAGGAAGAAGCAAAGGGTTTTGTGTGTGTGTGTGTGTGTGTGTGTGTGTGTGTGTGTGTGTACACAGCTGTGTTATGAAGTAATACAGAGAGTGCTCATATGAATAATGATTGCACATGTGTGTTCAATTTATTTCTTTTACTTCTTACACAAGTCTCCTTTAACTTTTTCTTTTCTTTTCTTTTCTTTTCTTTTTTTTTTGTATAAGTTGTTCAGAAATCAATCACAGGTTTTACAGCTGGCCAGGGTAGGGATCTTGACTGCTCCTTTCAGGGGACAAGGCTCCAATGGCACTTTAAAAGCTACTCTGAGTCATTAGTAAGTAATACTTCTGAAAAATATAAATATTCTCTTCCTTGATGATGAAGGACATGAGTCTAGTAGTTTGACTCTACTAGAGAAGAAAATAAACTTTGAAGAGTTCATCTCTAGAAATAATAGCCTGTGCATTTAAAAAGAATAGTATAAATATGACTTTTAGTGCAGCTAAAGATGGAAAGATTCATAAGAGATGCAGAATATCCTCTTGTGAGAGTCCTACCTGTCTCTACTCCTGCCTTTTTGAGAGATTGTTTATTTCCCCATTATAGAACAGAAAAAAGCTGGTCTGAGAGGCTGGTGAATGTTTCTGAAGAGAAAAATGAAGGGGAGAAGGAGAGAGAGCGGGAGAAGGAAAGAGAGAAAGGGGGAAAGAAATGGAAGGAGAAAGATGAAAGAGAGAGGAGAGAGAATAAGAGAAAAGTGAGATGAATATCGAGAGATTCCTCAGTATACCGACTGTCTATGCTTCGTGAAGCTGGGGGGTTATTTTATGCCTTCAGATAGGTCAAGCTACATGCTTTCCTTAAAAGGAATTCGCAACAAAAAAGTGAGGCAGAGGAACTAGCTGGGCTTCTGACCCAGCCCCCAGATATAAACAAACTGTTCTTCAGTCACAGCATCCTTGAAATCAATTCATCTTCACTGGTCACAGTTCTTCTTGACTCATTCTCCCCAATCTGCCATTCTAGGTTTATCGAGAGACGTTCAAAGTGATCATAACTTCTGAGAAGTTACCTTTTCATTTTCACTGCATGGCATTCTGGGGTTTCCCCACCTGCCAGATCAATACAAAACTTAGCTTTATAAACTCAAGAGCTCATGTCTTCAGACAAGATCTGTTTCTCCTGGCATGCTAACTAGTCTTGTTACAGCAAGTAATTTCTATTTTCCTCTAAACCTCCATCTTTCAGGCTGACCTAGATCACAGGTTGGGTGGATGGGTAAGAGGTAAAACATGAAAATGTTTCTCTTTCTAAATGTGATTATGAAATAGGAATCTGTGACGTCCTTTGCAGGCATATCTTCAGCTCTGCAAATAAGCAGTGTGGTGTTAGCAAATGTGCAGGGTCTCCTGGGCACCTTCCAGGGATGATGAGCTGCTGGGGAGGAGCCCCCAGGAAGAAAAGAAGCACTTTGATCCAGACAATGTTTCATTCCTAAAAATACCAACTCCACCATGTCTTCAGAATTACTCTAGACTTTGTATCCAAACACAATAAGTCTGAAATATTTTATAGCTAACTTGGTCTCCAGTATTTTTCTTCATTACCAAGATATATTTTTTAATGATAATTGGGGCAAACAATGCATGTAGGGTATAAAATAGATATTTTTTAAATTTTTGTGATTTGGAGGCTTATTATTAACAGTACTGAAGAAAAGTTAAAAACATTCCAAGTGTGTCTTCCAGACAGTGATGCACACTGATCAAAGTGAGAAAATAATCAGTTAACTAACATTTGCTTTGTCCTTGTTTCGCTCTCGCGTTAGTTGTCTGTTGCCATATAGCAAATTGCTCCCAAGTCAGCAGTTTAAAACAACAAAAATTTATGTCATAGTTTGTGTGGGTCAGGAATCCCAGTATATCTTAGCTGAGTATCTCTGGCTCAAGGGCTTTCATAAAGCTTCAGTCAAGCAGTCAGCTGGGGCTGTGGTCTCATCTGAGGACTCCAATGGGAAGAATCCAGCTTCAAGCCTGCTTACCTGATAGTGGTCAGACCTCACGTGCAGTTGAACTGAGGGTCTCTGTTTCTTACTGGCTGATGGTTGAAGGCCTCCTTCAGTTCCTGGCCACATGAACCTCTCCACAGGGCTGGACTACAAACATAGCTGGCTTTCTCCAGAGTGAGGGATGAGAGAGAGTGAGAGAAAGAGAGCAAATACTCAAGACAGAAGTCATAGTCCTTTTATAACTTGATCTCAGCAGTGATACTCCTTTACTTCTGTTCACTGGAAGTGAGTCACTAAGTTCAGCCCACACGCAAGAGGAGAAGATTGCAGAAGGAGGCAAGGATGATTAGAGACCATCTTAGGGTTACCACAGTCCCTATTTCCAAATATTATAGTGTGTAATCTGTGACAGAGAATGTCTTGAACTAGTCGATTAAGATTCATCAGTAATTAGACACCACAAGAAAACCTGAATTCCTTTGGAAATTCATTGTTTCACGGGAGCTCAAGAAACTTGCAGATACATGCTTTTAGACAAGGATAAATTTATTTCCCATCTTCCTTCCCCTCCTTTCTCACCCCCATCCTTCCCCCACATATACATATCTTCCATTTTAAACCCAGTTTATCAGCTGGATTTAGAATTATCTAGAAGTAACAAACAAAGAAACAAAAAATTCTGACTGATTTACTCCAACTAGCTGTTTGGTCAAATCACAGAACTTCTGTGACTTGCCTCTGTTCTCCATCTGTGCGCTCTGGCCACCCTCCACAGCAAGAGCTTGTCTCCTGAGCCTTCTCCTTTTTCTCCTCTTCCTTCTGCCATCCACCTTCCATCCTTCGGAGTCTTCTTCTTTCTGAGATCCCATTATCCCTTGGGTAATGACCCACACATAGGTCATCAGTCAGAGTCAGCTCCCCCTGGGAGCACAGCAAATTGCTGATATGAACGAGTATAGATTTTACATACAGAAAAGATCATTCACAGGTTTGATCTGGTATGTGAAAAACAACATCAGATGTATTAAAGCTATATATTAAAAATATATTATTCTTAAGCTTTTGGTTCATTTTATGAATCATTATATTATTTTTAAAATAAAATTTACTCATAAAATTTAGTAATAATAGTTAATTTGATCTCATTTTATAAGCCAAGTGAATTAAATATATTTGAATATTTTGAATTACATTTATGAATGTAAGTAGTTTTAAGGACTTCAATTGTCTAATGACAAAATTTTCCATGTATTTAAGTATTTACTGAACATTTAATTAAGTAAATTTCTAAATGTGATGAATCCATAAGTCAAGAAAATATTTCAATGTTGTTTATAAATGCAGTAAGTATAGTAGTCAGTACAGGCCAGGCCATGATGTAATAACAAATTAAGCCTAAACTCTTGATGGCTTAAAAAATCTGGAAAGGTCAGGCACAGTGGCTCATGCCTATAACCCCAGCACTTTGGGAGGTGGAGGCAAGAGGATTGTCTGAGCACACAAGTTCAAGACCAGCCTGGGCAAAATGATGAGACTTCATTTCCACAAAAAAATTAACCGGGCATGGTGGCACATGCCTGTGGTTTCAGCTACTTGAAAGGCTGAAGCAGAAGGATCACCTGAGCCCAGCAGGTCAAGGCTGTGGTAGCCATGAGCACGCCACTCCACCCCATCCCGGGCGACAGAGTGAGACTCTGACTCAAAAAAAAAAAAAAAAAACCTGGAAAAAAAAGTCAACCAGTGCACCATTTATAACAGCCTTAATTAAAAAATGCCAGGCATGAGAAGAATCCAAAGGGGAGTTCTAACTTGGGGAAGGAGGGCAGAATGTTTTATAGGGCTTTAGCAACAGAGGGTCAGCTGAAGTTCAGCCATCAGCAGCAATAGTTGGGCAAGAGAGTTTTCAGAAGGGAGAGGAATTGTTTGTGTGGACTAACAGTAATGGTTTGGGTGATTTGGATTTTATCAAAAGGGATAGAATAGGACAGTTTCTCGTGTGAGACCATGAACCACTGAATTTCCACTGTGACCCACAAGTCCTTGCCCACTCCCACTCCCTCTATTGTTCATGACCTTAGCCTCTAACTGTTTGTTTCTTCTTCAGGCAGGTCCAGAGTGGCTCATGTGGCCTCCTCCATTCAGTGCCTACGCCAGTCAGATCACCTCACTGGGAAGAGAAAGATGGAAGAGGATGTACCTTCTCCTGACTGCTCTACTCAGAGTTCCCACCAGTCATTTCCTCTCACTTTTCATTGTCCCAAATGAATCCTAAGCCTCAATCTAACAGCAAGGGAATTTGGGGAATGTAAGGGAACCCATGGAACATCTGGTGAGCCCAAACTCTTTTTGACACATTAAGGTATTATCTAAAACAAGTCTAAATCAAGTATTCTATTATACCTCTTAATTGGGCATTTTTAAAGCTGACCTGTTCTCATAGGCAATTTCTTTTACACAAATAAACCAACTAAGTAGAGATTCTCCATATAAAAGCAACAGCTTTGATGTTCTAAAAGATTTTTATATTTAGTTCTGCATCTTTCCAGGGTTTCTGACTATGCAGTACCAATTGTTTGGGGACTATCTCCTGAGACTATCACAAATAGAGATTTTAGCCAGGATATTGACTGTGTGAATTCATGCCTTTACCTGGAAATGTATCATTTAAAAACAGACTCTAAGTCCATCCAAGTTGCTGTAAAGTTCATAATTTTGTTCTTCTTTATAGTTGTATAATATTCCATCATGTATATATACCAATTTTTTAAATTCAGTCCTCTTTTGATGGGCAGCACAGTTGGTACCATGTTTTTGCTATTGTAAATAATGCTGCAATAAACATGTGTGTGCAGGTATTTCTATAATACTGAGTGATCTGTCACAGAAACAAAGAACCGAGTATCACATGTTCTCACTCATAAGCAGACCTTGAACAACTATCATAATACTATAAGAATAGGATTGGCAGTAGTGGGAAATTGCTGGGGGGAGGGGCACACCTCAGTAGCGAGGGTACCTGCATAATGAACATTTGTATACCTACCCCTGAATTGAACCACACATCTTTAAAATTAAAAATTAAAAAAAAAAAAAACAGACTCACCCCCTTCAAAACCTAGACAATGCATATATCTGTTGTCTCATGGGACAGGGCAGATGCATGTCAGAACCTATCCTGGCTGCTACCTCACCAGTGCTAACTTTGCATTTCTTCAACTCTTAAGACTTACAAAGGCTGAAGCTGGGTCTAGTACAACCTCTGTGGAAATCGGTATAGAGATTTCTCAAAGAATTAAAAGTAGATCTACCATGTGATCCAGCAATCCCTAGGTAGCTACCCAAAGAAACAGAGGTTGTTATACAAAAAAGACACCTGCACCCAAGTGTTCATCGCAGTGCAAAGATGTGGCATCAGCCTAAATGCCCATCAATTGATCAGTAGATAATGAAAATGTGGTATGTATACACTATGGAGTACTAATTGGCCATCAAAAAGAATGAAATAATGTCTTTTGTAGCAACTTGGATAGAATTGGAGAATATCATTCTCAATGAACTAACTCAGGAACAGAAAACCAAACACCGCATGCTCTCACTTATAAGTGGGTGCTAAACTAAGGTGCTGCAAAGGCATAGAGAATGATATAATGGACAATGGAGATTCATAAGGGGCCAGGGAAGGGGTGGAAGAATGAAAAATCACCTGTCAGGTACAGTGTACACAGGTGGGGGTGGTGGATACACTTAAAGCTCAGACATTTTCACCTTTACCTGGAAATTATACAATGCAACCATGTAACCAAAAACTATTTATACCCTCTAAAACTACTGAAAAGGGGGAAAAAAAGACATGCAAATGTCTTTTTCATCTAAATTAAATACTTTTGAACTCCATAGAAGCTTACATTCATTTCGCAACTTTCATGAGTGCTAACACATTAAATGGAGCAGAAGAAAGAAGGTATATACATCTTGAGGGTGGAGGATAGAGGGGGAAGATGCCACCAAGGTGGTTTAAGAATGGAACTCCCAGCCGGGCTCGGTGGCTCAGCCTGTAATCCCGCGCCTTTGGGAGGCTGAGGTGAGTGAATTGCCTGAGCCGCAGGTTCGAGACCCGCCTGGGCAACTTGGCAAGACCGTATCTCTACAATAAATAAAAAATCAGCCGGGCGTGGTAGCGCGCACCTGTAATTCCAGCTACTCAGAAGGCTGAGGCGGAAGGATCACCAGAGCCCAGCAGGTCGAGGCTGTGGTGGCCGGGAGCGACCACTGCACTCCAGTCTGGGCGATGGAGTGAGACTCCAACTCAAAAAAAAAAAAAAGAATGGAACTCCCTCACCCCCACCACCACTCTACAAAAACGAATAAACAAACAACAAAGACAAAAACTCACCCTCATACTAAAAAGCTTAATCTCCTGCTCCTTATTGTTCTTTTTGTTTTTGTTTTTGTTTAAGCAACAGTTGCCTCCCCATCAATACAAAGACCCTCTCCCCCTCAGCTGCTGGTAGAGAGAGAGAGAGAGAGAGAGAGCCCTGCAGACCAGCAAGTACATATGTAATGGTAATGGTAGTGTGGGGAGGGAAGCTCCAAGTTGGCCTGGGTCATTACGAAAGGAGAGGTAAGTAAACAGCCGCCTGACAAATAACTGCAGTAGAGCAGGGGAGAGCATCTATTGCAGGCAGAGGGACAGAGAGCACCCATTGCGATGTGAAATCAAGCAGCAGCTTGGCATTGCTGTGACCTGGTCTTGGAGAGCCCTCATATGTTGGATTTAGTCCTAAAAGCGACTGGGAGAAACTAAAACATGTTAAGTAGGGAAATGACAGAATTCAACTTGGATTTTAGGAAAGTCTAGTGTGAATAGCTGGGTAGGGGGAACTGGAAGAAAGGAAACCCTATCAGAAGGCAGCTCTGTAGTTATTCGAGTAAACATGGTGAGGGCAGGCATCAGAAATTATGCCCATGCTGACAGAAGAAAAAAATAAATCACGCTTTGAGGCAATGGACATAGAAAAGCAATTCTTGGGTGAAGAAAGAATTTTCAGAGTCAGGAGTCAGGGTATCATACAAGTGTCCTAAGCAGCAAAATGGGAAACAGACCTATCCAAAAATGTTGCAATCCTCAGCAAATGAAATTCATCTCTGAATGAAATGTTCAGCTGGCCACCCTGCCCTTCTTGCCCTAGCCCTTTTGACCTGCCTTTCAGGGATCATACCTCCCAGGCCTGCCCTGTAGGCTTTCCAGTGACCTGGCTGAGGACCCATCTTCTTTCCAAAATCAGCCCAGTCACTGACTTGCTGTCTGACAAGGGGCCAATCCCATCATCACTCCAGATCCCAGTTTCCAAGTCTATAAAACGCAAACAGTAATACTACTACTTCCCAGGTTTGCTGAGGGGATTAAATGAGACTGTGCCTGTGAAAACACCTGATAAATGTCTGTAAAGTGCCATATAAATGTGAGGTGTTCTTGCTGATGAAACAAAATCATAGTGAATGTTAGAGGGGAAGACAGGAGGAAAGATTCTGTATGCTGACCTACAGTGGGATAAGACACTGCACATGAGTAGAATATGCTGGAAAGCATGTGGGCTTTGGACTCGGCCATGCCTGGGTTTGAATCCTGGCTTTACCACTGTCTGGCTCTTTGACCTTGAGCAAGCTTCCTCACCTGTTTGAAACCTCCCTTCTATACCTATGATGTAAGATAAGAACTCCTCCCTTACAGTGTTTTGTGAGAATTAAACAAGTAAACACATTAGAAACTGGGTAGTACATAGAAGAGTTTCCACAATGTTGGCTTTCTTCTCTCATTCCTATATTCTTTCTCCCTGAAAAATAATGTAATTCTACCAGAAGTTCACTTTTCTGAGCTGGTCTGAATTTTCATTCTCTTCTTTCCATTTCCAGAAGCGGTTAGTTATCAACCAGCAAAATCTCCAGATGGCCCAAAGGCCTAGATTATTTGCAAACCTGTGAGATAGAATGAGTGCGGAGAAACAAAAGAATAATGGACTCAAATAAATCGAGAGTCTTTAAGTATTGCTTCAAACATTTATTTATATACCCTTAATCTGAGTAATTACTGACACAGTTGTTATTAATAAGCATTTGATCATTGTTCATAGACGGTACGGCACATTAACAAAATGGCTTGTCTTGGACACGAAAGGGGCACAGTATACTATCTTCATTTAGCTTGTGTGGGGGACTCGGATCAAACCTCGAGTCCTCTCACTATATCAGATAGTCTGTCAAATGCCAATAAAGCCATAATAATTCTTTATAAAATTAGTGCATTCACCGATTAAAAATACTGAAGAATTAATGATATTAAAAGGCTCGTGCTGCACCTTAAAGTGAAGTTGTGTTTGTGATAGAGAGGAGTCCTTTATTCAAAACTAAGATCCTTGAATCTGGGGGATTAATAGGAAATGAAAGATAGCTTTTATTCCAATAACTTGAAAGCACTGCACCCTTCGAGTTAATAAGATGTTTCCACGTGGAAGACTTTGGAAAGAGAATCCTGAAGCGTGCAGTGAGGGAAAGGAAGAGAAGAGATAGAAAAAAGACAAGAGGAAAGAAAAGGGGGAGGAAAAGAGAGGGAAGAGGAGAAAGGGGAGGAAGATTGGAAGAGACTAGAGAAATTTTATTTCTTCACTCTCCAGTTCCCAACTTTGTCCTCTTCTGGTAATTAGACACTGGGAGAAAAAGATAGAGAGGGAAAAGAGGAAGAAAGGAAAATAAAGAGATAGAAAAGAAAAAAACTGGGAGGAATCCGAAGGAGGAAGAAAGAAATGCAGAAGTCACTAAGAAGGTAGATTTGTCAAATTGACACTAGAATGAAAGTTAAGCTTGGCTTAACAAATGTACTGAACCCCTAAGCATGTGCCAGGCACTGTGCTGGGAGCTAGAAATAGGGAGGTGAAGGAGACATGGCGGCTGTTGTTGAGGCACTCACGGGAAAGTACCAAAGTTGGAAAGAATTAAGTGAAGGCCAAGAAAATGTGTTGCATTGCATTGATTATTTGGAGGCTCAAAAGGGGTCAAGTGCTTTTTCTTTAAGCACTTTTGGTGATGAATTCCCATTTCATCTAATGTGGTTTCTACTTGACATTAGCTTTTGGACTTTTTCAAGAGAGTTCTGGAATTTACTGTTGAGTAGGAGGGCGGGGGTGGCGAAAAAAGAGTGCGTGTGTAGCTTTGCCTCTCAGCAAGCTCCATTCCCCATCCAAACAGATGTTGTTTGGCTGGAGCAGCACAGCATAAAACATGACTACTGGATTTGGCACAAAATGTACCAATTAACCTATGTTGATTGAGTCATGGAAAAGCAACAGGGCTTGCTTACTGTTGGATGCTGTTTAAAGAAGGATAGTGTGAGCCTGAATTGCTCGTTCCTGTCATGTTCTGCATCATGTTCTGTACAGCTGCAGTGGCTGCACTCCGGGCTCCCTGTCCCCTCACCCAGCCTGGAGTCCTGTGGGTTCGTGCTGGGCTCCTAGCAGGCTGCAAACATGGAATTCCAAAGATGAACCCAAGACAGTTGCTGCAAGTGTGTCTGCTTCAGAATAATACAAATAAGAGCAAAGGGTCTTTCCTCCTCCTCCTCCTCCTCCCCCTCCTCCTCTTCCTTCCCTCCTCCCCTACCCTGCTCCTCTCTCTCCTCCCATACCACTTCCAAAACTCTGTGACTCTCTCTCTTTCCCTTGTCATCACTCCCTTCTCCGTCTTTCCTCTTGTCCCCTGGTTCTGCAACTTCTCTTTATGCTGGCAACAGCCTCAGGAGTTCCTACATTCCCTAAGCCTGGGGCAGTGGTTTTCCAACTCTCTGTAGGAAATTCCTACAAAGTTAGTTTAAAACTCAGGCAGGCAGGACCCATCACTTAGGAGTTTAATGTTAAAAGTTTGGAGTATGGCCTAAGACTTACCATGTTTAATGCCCCCGCCCCCGCCCCCAGGTGATTCTGGGACAGGTGGTATACAGACAGAAACTTGGGAAACATTGGCCAAGCACATAGCGCGATACTGGTGTGCATCATCCAAAAGAGAGCTGGAGAGAAGAGTTGACGCCGGCACGGCCTGGTTTTTCTCCTGCCTGTCTGACCCCTCTTTGTTGGCTCTTCTTTTTTTGCCCACCACTTAGATGTTGCTGGTCCCCAGGGTTCTATCTTATCTTACACACTCTCATCCAGTCCTGTCAATGGAAACAACACCTGTCCATTGAAGACTGAAATGTTTATTTCTAGCCCAGAGTTCACCTCCAAGTTCCAGACATGCATTTCCACCTGTATGTCCTACACGTAGCTCTGGCTTACCATGCTCAAAACTTAATTCATGGAGTGTGGGCAAGAGGGATAAGCACACTCCAACCTGTCCTCTTTCTCCGTGGAGCTCTAACACCTGGAAAAGCTATTAGAGGATACTGAGAAGTAGCAGACAGATTGGGGGGGAAAGGCCAGAATTCAAGGCACCACTGAATAGGCAGTGAGTTTCCTCTTTTCATTGTAGTGTCCCTCAGCCTGGATGCGAGGCAGCCTGAAACCTGGAAGTGGGACCGGGGCATGCACAGAGAGCTCCAGGAGACACGCCTTAGCCACGGCTTCAGGAGTGGGAAACAGAGTTCCTGAGCGCCTAGTCTTCATGGTGTTTTCCGGCTGTCCTCTAGTGCCCAGTCCCAGCCAATCCCTCTAGGGTGGTGGCATTGAGTGCTATGGCAACAGGCCCCATGGTGGCAAACACTGCTACTACCCTATGACTTGATTTTATTTTCCTAATCATGTGTTTTGAAGGACAGATGTTAATTTTGACAAAGTCCAGTATGTCTTTTATATTTATTCAAGTATTTACCATTTTTAATGTCCATCCTTTTCTACTCTGAATTTGCATTTGGCATTATTTTTCTTCAGCCTGAGGAACATCTGTGAAATTTCTTGTAAAGTGGGTCTGCTGGCAACAAATTCGCTCAGCTCTTATTCATCTAAAAATATCTTTATTTCACTTGCACTTTACATATATATTTATATAATATAAAATATATATTTATGTATTATACATATTTTATATAAATATCTAGATTTGCTGTATATAGAAATTCAATTTGTCATTATTTATTTATTTATTTTTGAGTTGGAGTCTCACTCGGTTGCCCGGACTGGAGTGCAGTGGCCGTTCCCGGCCACCGCAGCCTCGCCTGCTGGGCTCCAGCGATCCTTCCACCTCAGCCTTCCGTGTAGCCGGAATTACAGGCATGCGCTACCACGCCCGGCTGGTTTTTTTGACTTATTGTAGAGATGAGGTCTCGCTGCCCAGGCGGGTCTCGAACCCGTGGGCTCAGGCAATCCACTCACCTTAGCCTCCCAAAGGCGCGGGATTACAGGCTGAGCCACTGAGCCCGGCTGCATTTTTTCTTTCATGATTCTAAAGATATTGTTGCATGTCTTCTAGGTTTGTTTTTCTTCTTATGAGAAATTAGCCATTATTTTTATTATTATTCCCTTCAACATAATGTGTTTTTTTTTTCTTATGTTGTTTTGAAGATTAATCCTTACTCTTTGGTTTTCAGCAGTCTGACCATCATGTGGTTAGGTATGTTTTTATTTGCACGTGTCCTGCTTGAGATTTGCAAAGTTTCATGGATGTTTGGATGGTAGTTTTGAATCAAGTTTAGAAAATTTTCAGACAATTCGTTGCCATTTTTTTTCCTGTCCCATTTTCTCCTTCCTCTTTTTCTTATGTGTCTGATGGATTTCTTGAGATAGTCCCACAGGTCAGTGGGGCTCTGAACATTTTTTTAAAAATCTTCCTCTGTGTTCTTTAGTTTAGAACAGGGGTCCCCAACCCCCAGACTACAGACCACTACCAGTTTGGGACCTATTAGGAAATAGGCTTCACAGCAGGAGGAGAGTGGTAGGCAAGTGAGTGAGGCTTCATCTGTATTTACAGCCACTCCCCATTGCACCCCATTGCACACATTATCACCTGAGCTCCATCTCCTATCAGATCAGTGACAGCATTAGATTCTCATAAGATCACAAATCAAATCCTATTGTGAACTGCGCATGTGAGGGATCTAGGTTGGACGTTCCTTACGATAATCTAATGCCTGATGATCTGAGATGGAGCTGAAGTGGTGTTGCTAGCAATGGAGAGAGGCTGAAAATACAGATTAGCACTAGCAGTGAGGTTTGACTGCACAGAGACCATAATAAATCAATTGTTGCAGACTCATATCAAAACCCTATCAGTGAGTGGCAAGTGATTTAATGTACTTCAATTGTACAGCTGTATCTGATGGCAGCCTTTAAGTCAGAATCTGACATTTATTTTAGTCCACACATGGCCTGCCCATTATTTTATTTACCGCTTCCTCCACACCTCTTTCCTTCACCACTCACTTGTCTCCATCACAGTTTTTGTAGACCCACAAGCTAACGCTAGCCAAAATGAGTAAAAAAAGTCACTAGAAGGCCAGGCATGGTGGCTCAAGTCTGTAATCCCAGCACTTTGGGAGGCCAAGGCGAGAGGATTGCCTGAGCTCAGGGGTCCAAGATCAGCCTGGGAAACTTGGTGAGACTTCATCTCTACAACAAATTAAAAAATAAGCTGGGCATGGTAACATGCACCTATAGTTCCAGCTACTTGAAGGGTGAGGCAAAGGATCACCTGAGCCCAGCAGATCAAGGCTATGGTGGCTGTGAACGTGCCACTACACTCCAGCCTGGGCAACAGTAAGACTCCGACTCAAAAAAAAAAGTCACTAGAGAGTTTCTTTGAAAAGAGGAAAAGACCCAATGATGAGACAGCAGAAGACACTAAGACTGCCAACAAAAAGAAAGCAACAGTAAAAGAACATACCAAGAGTCCTACTTAAATTACAGGTTCATTGCAGTAGGTGACTCACATTCTCCAAGCCCACTTTGATAATGTGTATAATATCCAAAGAAACTATGGAACTTTCAAAACTGCTTCACCACGCAGAGATCAAGCACTCTGCATTAAAAGACAAGATTTTGGAGTTTTTCAAAAGAAAAAAAACTTGAATAAAGAACAGAAGCAATTATTGAAGGCCATCACTTCCTCAAATGTGTCTGCACTGAGAGCATCATTCTTAGTGGTTAACCACATTGCTAAAGCTAGGAAGCCCTTTACTATTGGTGAAGAGTTGATTCTGCCTTCTGGATTTTTCATGAAATTTTAGGAGAGGCTGTAGCTAAAATGGGGGCAAGTGTTCCCCTTTCAGCTAGCACCATAACTAGACAACTTGATGAAATAGCAAAGGATATTAAAGCACAATGGTTAAAGAGGGTTAATGAGTCAGGGTATGCAATCCAGGTTGATGAGTACCGACTCTGACAACAAGACAACAATGCTTGTTTTTATGCAATACATTTTTCAGGAGGGTGTGCATGAGGATATGTTATGTGCACTTTTGTTGCCAACCAATACCACAGCTGCAGAATTATTCAAGTCTTTGAATGATTACATATCAGGAAAATTGAATCGGTCATTTTGTGTCAGTGTATGCACGTACAGAGCGGCTGCCATGACTGACGGCTTTCTGGTTTTACTATGTGGGTCAAAGAGGTCACTTCTGAACGTGAGTCTGCACACTGGGTCATCCATAGAGAAATGCTGGCTAGCCAAAAAATATCACCTAAACTTAACAACATTTTGCAGGATGTGATTAAAATGATGACATTAAAGTACATGCCCTTAACTCACATCTGTTTGTGCAGCTCTGTGAGGAGATGGACACGGAGCATGCATGTCTCCTCTGATACACAGAAAGGAGGTGGCTTTCTAAAGGTAGATCACTGACCAGAGTTTTTGAATTATGAGAACCACTCCAGAGATTTCTTTTAGAAAAACAGTCGCCACTGCCAGCACATTTCAGTGACAGAATGGGTCGCAAAACTTGCTTACTTGTGTGACATGTTCAACCTGCTCGACAAATTCAATCTGTCACTTCAAGGGAGAATGACAACTGTGTTCAAGTCGGCAGATCAAGTGGCTACATTGAAAGCCAAACTGGAATGATGGGGATGACAAGTGAACACTTGGATTTTCATGGTTCAAATATTAGCAGAGATTTTGAAAGACTGAGCTAAGGCCTTCTTTCTCCTAGCTGGTGTATGATCACGATCAGGTATCTCAGCTTTCAAGATGTTGACCATTACTTCCCAACCACAAAAGACCCTCAAACTGGGAATGAATGGATACACCATTTGTGAATAAGCCAGATGAATCGACTTTGTCCATGCTAGAAGAGGATCAGCGGCTTGAGATCGCAAATGATGGTGGCCTTACTAGTATGTCTGAGATAACTTCAAATCTCCATACATTCTGAATTAAAGTCAAGGCGGAATATCTCGAGACTGCCACAAAAGCACCGAAAAGCCTACTTCCATTTCCAACGTGCTGTTTTTAAGAAGCGGTGTTAGCCGGGCTTGGTGGCTCAGCCTGTAATCCCGCGCCTTTGGGAGGCTGAGGTGAGTGGATTGCCTGAGCCTGCGGGTTCGAGACTCGCCTGGGCAGTCGAGACCTCATCTCTACAATAAATCAAAAAATTAGCCGGGCATGGTAGCGCTCGCCTGTAGTTCCAGCTACTTGGAAGGCTGAGGCGGAAGGATTGCCGGAGCCCAACAGGTCGAGGCTGCGGTGGCCGGAAGCGGCCACTGCACTCCAGTCTGGGCGACACAGTGAGACTCCGACTCAAAAAAAAAAAAAAAAAGAAGCAGTGTTTTCTGCAGTGACAGCAACTAAAACAAGATTACAGAGTAGATGGACATAAGCAACATACTTCGGATGTCATTGTCTCCCATCACCCCCCCGATGGGACCATCTAGTTGCAGGAAAATAAACTCAGGGCTCCCACTAATTCTGCATTATAGTGATTTGTATACTTATTTCATTATATATTACAATGTAACAATGATAGGAATAAAGTGCAAAATAAATGTAATGTGCTTGAATCATCTTAAAACCAACCCCCCCCCTTCCTGGTCCACGGAAAAATTGTCTTCCATGAAACCAGTCCCCAATGCCAAAATGGTTGGGGATCGCTGGTTTAGATGATTCCTATTGGCCTGTCTTCATGGTCATTACTCCTTTCTTTTGTTGTGTTCAATGTGCTGTTAATCCCAGTAAATTAATCGTCTTTTTTCAAATATTGTGTTTTTCAGTTTTAGTATCCTCATTTGATTCTTTTTACAATTTACATATCACTCCTGACAATTTCCTATCTTTTTAGTCATTATATCCATGCTTTCCTATAAATTCATTAATATATTTACCATAAATATGTTAAAATTCTTGTCAATTTCAACATCTAGTCATCCTTCAGATCTCTTTCTATGACTGATAATTCTCTTGACTATGTGTCACATGTTTCTGTATCTTCATAAGACTAATAAATTTTTATTTTATACTAGCTATTGTGGGTGACACTTTATAGAGACTCTGGATTTTGTCATCTACCTCTGAAAAGTGTTGACTTTTGTTTGAGAAGTCAGTTAAATTACCGTCAGGTGAACTTGATTTATGAGGGGTTGTTTTAGGCTTTGCTAAGGTGATTCTATTTCAGTTTTGAAACTAGCCTAGGATGAATCCCTAGTCCTGAGTTCTAAGGTATAGCTTCTGGGTTTTAATTACTGCTCAGTAATTCCACTTTCTAGCTGTTGTTTTCTCTTTGTGCTTCTTGGAGTCTCATCCCATGCATGTGTAGACAGGGATCAACCATCTACACAACCCCAAACACTCCATCCTCTGATTTCTTAATTCCGTAAGATTATCTTCTGCTTCAACTCCATGGACTATACACTGATGAACTGGGAAGTACCTTTAGGGGAAAAATAAATAAATAAATACACATACATACACACACACACAAACACACACACACACACACACACACACACACACATATGTATTTATATATAAATGTAGGTCTCACTCCATAAGGGTCAAATCCCCACCAGTTTCTTCTCTTTTTTGTTCATTTCACAGTTGCTTGCTTGTTTGTCTCAGAAGTTATAGGCAGGAACATGTCCAAACATTTCACTCTGCCATTACCATCTTTTTTATAATTTCATCTTTTTTCTCTTTGTTATGTTTGGGATAATTTTATCACATGTATTCTTCCATGCATTAAGTCTGTCTCTTGCTTTCTTTCAGTGACTAATCAATCTGTTGAGTTTTTAATTTCAATAATAGTTTTTTTCATTTCTAGGAATTGTTTTTTCATATCAGTCTTTTCCCCCCAAGGGTCTTGTTCTTTTCTTATGTTTTAAATTCCTTTTAAGCTCCTAGTCAACTTATTTTTATAACTTCTATCTGGGGTTTGTACTATCTGCATATTCTCGAGGGTCAAATCAAGTTACTTATTCAGTCAATTCATTTGTACTCATTCTGGATTGTATTATTGTGTATTTGAGTTTTTGACTCAGCTATGGATTTTGAGTCTATAGCTGAGTTTTATCTTTGGAAATAATCTGTGGTCCTTGGTCAAGGACACCGCTCTCCAAAGAGGTTTTGCATTGAATTGCCAAATAACTCAGTGTCCTCCCTGACTTGTGTACACTTTTAACTAATTTCGTAGCTTCAGGGTTTCTGCATCCTTGTGAATACTTTTCCAACCAGAGTCTAAGCTATGATAGCCAATTTCCCTTGCCATAACTTTATGTTTATGGGTAGATTTATTTACAGTTCTCCCTTTTAATAAGGAATTAGTCATATAAGAGTCCTGGTTCTATAGAAGGGTTTTGAGCCTCTTGTGCAGCCCAGATCTTAATTTCTATTTATAAATGGTCATTTTTAACCCAAGCTTCTTGGTTTCCAAGACAGAAAACTACCTTCATTTTCAAATCCATGATAGACATACCATCAGTTCATATGCTCAGTAATCTAGGAATTTTAAAGAGCCTTGAGATACATTTAAAATGTGGGGTTTTTTAAACATTTTATGTAAAATTACTAGATCTTTTGCTAAGGAAGAGTTTACATTGTCTTTTTTTGCCATGTTGTGGTATATAAAAACCCTATTTCTAAATTTGTTTACAAGTAGCATAATCAAGTGAGGGTTTTAAACAGAGATTACAAATTGGTGGCTTGTAGACTTATTTGTTTTGAATCTGAATATTTCACCCAAAAACCCCGAATTTCAACTTCTCTTGAAAATTTTGAATCTTGGGCAATATTGGGACACGTTCCCACATGACAAGGATAAACTGGCACTTAGTAGTGGCTTCTCCCTTTGGAATGAGATAAATGCTCCAGAGTGTGCCGCAGTCACTACAGCACCCTACTGCTTACAACGGACATGTTTTCCTTTCCTGGCTGCTGAATGTATTAAAGTTTCCAACCACTGGGGCTAATAGGACTCTGTAAGCTTTATTTTATTTTATTTTATTTTATTTTATTTTTTGAGTTGGGTTCTCATTTTGTTGCTCAGGCTGGAGTGCAGAGGCACGGTCACAGCTCACTGCAGTCTCAACCTCCTGGGCTCAGGTGATTCTTCCAACTCAGCTAATTCTTTTATTTTTGGAGAGATGAGATTTTGCTATGCTGCCCAGACTAGTCTTGAACCCTGGGCTCAAGCAATCCACCTACCTCGGCCTCCCAAAGTGCTGGGATTATAGGTGTGAACTGTGAGATTTTATGCATGTCATTAAACAAACAATTTCCTCTTTTAGTAAGCCTTTTTAATTCATCCCCACAATCGATTCTTTAAAGTAGTATCTCCTTCTTGTCACCTAACAGAATTAGAAGTCTGATTGAAGATGTACCTAAGAAGCAATGAGATGTCACAAAGTTCCAGGTAAGGAGAGAACTTCAACCTATGCAGTCTCCATCTTTCCATAGACCATCATTCACCTTTGTAGTCATTTTCCTCCCTTGTATTAAACAATATTCCTTCCATCAGAAAGGGCATGATAAGGTATGCAGAACACTGCAGTAGGCACCAGAAGACCTGCCTTCCACTTCTAGACCTACCTTTTACTAGCTGGACACATCACTTCCAGGAAGACCAAGTGACAAACCCCAACTCTCAATCTCCATTTCTGACTTCATCTATCTGTTTCTGCTTCCTCTTTCTATTTTCTACCCCATAGGTATGAAAAATCAGGTGGGTCCTCTTCTAGTAATCCAACGAGCTACTTTTATGAGCACAATTGCATTTGGAGAGCTAAAGAAAATCAGAAAAACTAGCCAGCTAGCTGCTGCCCCTTGTAAAGAATAATCTTAGAGATTAAAATACAAAAGCAAATACAGTCTTCATATTATAGAATATCATCATTATCTGTGCTTATAGTGCCAGCTCTTTTCAATTTTAAGGCAAAATCTCTCAGTTTTATAAATGTTGCCAACTAATTCACTTTAAATGAAATTCTGTGTGGGCAAAATAAAACATGGCTATGGACTCAATTTGGACTATGAGCCACCAATTTTTTTTTTAAGATGTGGGGTACAATTCCTGAATTGTTATACAAATGTTGATTATGCAAGCCACTAATTTAAAGAAAGAAATCTCTAAATTATCACTTTTGATTTAGATATTTCATAAGTTAGATGTATTAAACCTCCAATGTAGCACTTAAATTTGTATTCTTTTGCATTCCCTAATGATTTTATATATAAATCTTTAGTCCCTTGTTAGTCCCAATAGGCAATCAAACTATTTACTCTTTTGTAATTTCTCATGAAGGGTGTGAGATAAAGAACAGATGCTTAGTAAAGCTAATGTGTTCACAGAACTGTAGATCTAAAAAGTCCCTTAAGAACTTCTAGTCCAGTGATGGCAACTAATATAACACATGTATAGTCACTGCCCCCTTTCCTCATGGCTAACAATGCCTGTCGCAGGAGTTGGAATTTCCATCCTTCTCATTTGTATTCCTTTGGATTAAGATTTGGAATCTCCTCAAGTCTTGTCTTTTAAAAATAGCAGTTCCAAACCTATATTTCATGAATCATTGGTTTTGTGGGTTATCCTTTACTACTAAACCAACAGTTTTCAGCTAGGTGCAGTGGTTCATGCCTACAATCCCAGCACTTTGAGAGGCTGAGGCAGGAGGATCAGTGGAGCCCAGGAATTTGAGAGCAGTCTAGGAAACACAGCAAGGCCTCATATCAACAAAAAAATTTTTTTTAATTAGCCAAATGTGGTGGTGTGCACCTGTAGTCCCAGCTACTTTGGGGGACTAAGGCAGCAGGATTGCCTAAACCCAAGAGGTCAAGGCTGCGGTGAGCTGCAATTGTGCCACCACACTCTAGCCTGGGTGACAGAGTGAGACCCCACCTCAAACAAGAAAAGAAGAAAGGACCAGCTTCCATGGTTGTAACAGTCAAGATTTAGTTGCAACCTGGAAAGCTTAAAAAAAAAAATCAGAAAAACTAGCCAGCTAGCTGTTGCCCCTTGTAAAGAATGATTTTAGGGATTAAAACACAAAAGTAAACACAGTCTTCATATCATAGAATAGCATAACTATCTGTGCTATTAAGAAGCAAGAAAATTATTATCCTTCCTCTTCCTCTTCTTCCTCCTCTTCCTCCTCTTCCTCCCCTTCCTCCCCTTCCTCTTCCTCTTCCTCTTCCTTTTCTTCATATTTTTCTTCTTCTTCTTCTTCCCTGGGACACCAGACTTGTGTGCTACACAACCAGGAACAAAGCAACCAGGGCCATCAATGGGGAGAAATTGATGCCCAACCACACTGTGGCATATGTCTAGTACAGACACCACTGCTACTGCCATCACATGCCATTGAACAACTATGGCACTTGAGAGTGGACCTCAGGGACTCTGCCACAGCCACGTCAGAAAAACCAGACACTGGCAGCACTGTGCTTATCACAAGAGGCGCAATTCCCCGCAGATGGGCTGACTTCCTCTTCCAGGACTCCCTGATTGGTCCCACTGAGGTCGTACATCTGTGTCTGACCTCCAAGGGAGTCCTAGGAGGTATAATTTCTTAGAAAACGGAGGCTCACACATAGAATCTACCACCTGATCAAATTAGCTTAATTTAATCCAGGCTCTTTATGGAAGGACTTTCAGAGCTTTTAAAAGGCTAATATATTCTGACTCTCTAAAGAGAATTTTTAAGAATTATTTTACCATGACACATTTTTTGCCTAACCTCCTAGAACTCATGTGTTCAACCTAACACCATTTGAAGAATGTCACATTAAGCCGTGAAGACATCAATTGTGAATTTTTCTGTAGTAGTAACAGGTGCCTCCCTGCAAAAACCTGAGGCCTTGGTAAATTTTGAAGCATAGCTAGCAGAAGACTAAGGGTCTAGGGTCTTCAAGATCGTGTAGCCATGGTGGGGACCCTGAGCAACTCTTGGTCTAGGTATAAAAACAAATCTAGCCGGGCTCGGTGGCTCAGCCTGTAATCCCGCGCCTTTGGGAGGCTGAGGTGAATGGATTGCCTGAGCCCGCGGGTTCGAGACCCACCTGGGCAACTTGGTGAGACCTCATCTCCACAATAAATAAAAATGAGCCGGGCGTGGTAGCGCACGCCTGTAGTTCCAGCTACTTGGAAGGCTGAGGCGGAAGGATTGCCGGAGCCCAGCAGGCGAGGCTGCGGTGGCCGGGAGCGGCCACTGCACTCCAGTCTGGGCGACAGTGAGACTCCAACTTAAAAAAAAAAAATCTGTGCAAATCATCCTAGACAGCAGTTTCTGTACACCACAGGTTGCCACCATTCAGATTGGTTCACGAACTGAATCCACTAAATACAATTCATCAGGAACTTTTTGACCTAAAATCTGAATTTATCGGTATTCCTAAATGTGAAGAGTCATTTTCTTTTCTACAAATGACTCACTTGTTGAGAGCAACCATCAGTTTGCAGATTTCTGAAAAGAACATTTTCTGGTAATTTGCAACACATTATCATGTGGGATTCAGATTACAACTAATCATCCCTCGTAAAACAAGCTTTAACGCGTACTACATTTCTGGAGAAGTATTATGTGTCCTTTGCCTTTGTGAGGTTGCAGCCTTATACTGATATGGGGTGGAGGGAGTTCACCACCCTGATGCTACATGGTTGCTGAGGTGAAATAAACTCAGTTCAGAAAGTAAAATCATCATTGGTCCTTTCCCAAAAGGATTCTCACAGAAATGAGATAATACACAAGGCTGAGGGAGGTGGAGAAGACATGTGGTCAATCTCATGGAGATGGAATCTGTGAGCTTCAGAAGTAGCAGTCAGAGTTTGTGGCCAGGCAGAGACCGGGCAGGGAGTCAGCAGATGTGATATCTCACCTTCCTCTTTCCACTCCAGTTTCTCTGTTTTGCCAGATGGGTTCCGTTCCTCCCACCCAGAGCCAGCACTCAAAAAACTGGCTTTCTTCAAACAAATTTCCAATCTGTCCATCTGTCTATCTATCGTTGAGTTTGTCAACCAATCAATCATTCTCTGATTTTTCACCTGCATTTTCTCATTTAGATAATTGGAGCATTTCTGCCTGCCTTCCTTCTATGGCCATTTTCCCATATAAAGTCAGTAAACATATAGAAAGCAGTCATTCTTAAACTTGTTGGTCCTAGGACTCCTATACAGTCAATAATTGTTGGGAATCTCAAAACGCTTTTGTCCGTGAGGATTATCCCAATCGATATTTACCATATTTGATATATTCCAGTTTAGAAATGAACTAGAAATTAGAAAGGAATGTTTAAAACACAAGAATAAGCAAACACATTTGACTGGCCACTAGAGAGGTCACTTAGCCTCTGGAAAACTCCACCGTATGCCAGTGAGAAAGAATGAGCATGAGAAGTCATCTTGGTATTACTATGAGAATAGTTTTAGGACACAGTTCTCCAGGATGTCCCCCAAGGTCCCCAGACACTTTGAAAATGGTTGCTCGAGAGCATTTGCAAATGGCTTTCCTTCCTCTGTCCCTTGTTCCCCACATCATGGATCTTCCTAAATCACACTTTTGATTGTGGCATTCTTCTACATGGAGCCCTTTTTATAACTCCTTATCATCTGTGGGATTAATATGAAACCAACACATGTCAAACAACAGCAACTGTGATCTGGATCATGCCTATCCCTACCTGGAAGACTCCTATTCTTCCTTCATGTCTCAGCTCAGAAAAGTAAGAAATTGTGGTTTTTCACATATATTATGCTATAGACAAAATGGAGTAAAATTTAAAATTCTCCCAAGCTGTTTTATGTGCCAATATTTTGAAGATAAAAAGCAAATGACTTTGGTTTTAAGATTTTGTATTTGGGGTCAGGAAATTTTGAAATTTGATGCCAAGGGTTTATTACACACTTTAAGGCTCTGTAAGTCATTAATATGCTTTAACATTTAGTAAGTCCTTCTCCATATGTATCTAAACTGTCATTGTATTTACATACCAGGGGCTGCCTTCTAGAATAAAAGTATGTTATCTCTTCCCCCAACCAGAAAAATTCCATTGAAATGTCATTTTGAGAAGTCTTCTTCAACGTGCCTCCCTCCCCTTAGCTGTCCAACCATGAGCTCCTAACATATCCAGAAGACCCCCTCCCTCACAAAGAATCTGTAAGTCTCCTGAGGACATAAACCACTTTTCCTTAGTCTTTGGCACAGTGACTGGCATGACTCCTGAAACAAAAGCCGTTCCAATACATGGCTAATGGAAATCAGACATGTACTTGTGCTGTCTGTTTGCCGTGGTTATCATTTCCCCAGTCTCTGTGCTATCCTCCAACATGGCCCTTCTCCCTACATCCAAGATTCTGTTGCTAGCAATGTAATACTCTCAAACAGCTGTGACCAAAACTTTAGTCATCTATGCATTCTCCCTCACTCTCGACATCCTTGTCCAAGAAGCTACGGAGACCTCTTCATTTTATCTCTGCAATGCCTCTCTCGTCCATTTTATCCTTTCTACCCTCCCCTGCCAGAGTTTTAAAGTACTTCCTCATTTTGTCACAGTTGACCATTAGCACAGCTTCCTCATTTCTGATAAGATGACCCCAGCTCCCAGACAGTGATCTTCTTGAGGGCAAAAGATTTATTGCTTACCGTACTCTTGGAATAATTCACAAGACTCAAAATTTTCTTTTGAATGAAGATGTGCACTCTCACCCATCATATACACTGTCTCCAGAAACAACCTCTTCAGAGTAACTAACTAATCATGTCCTTTACCTATTCAAAAATTTTCTATGTCTTCCATGAATTACTGAATGTAGCAGATGCTGTTGGTGCCTGAGTCTATATCCCCTCAGCCTTGGGCTCACCGATAATCATGCAGTTCCCAAGACAGTTCCCTACCTCAGAAGCCCATATCTCTCTTCTTTTCTTCCTAAGTCTTCTCTAGCATCAAAGGAGCTTGTTTTACAAAAGGTCTAATTCAAAAGTTGGGAAAAGTCAACACCTGTGAGGACAACCCTCAACCAATGGGGGTTGGGAGTCACTGGCTGAATGCCTCGTCTCCTCATTCCCAGTAGATGAATTCTACTGTGAGCATGGCTCAGTTTCTCATGGGGCCTAGCAGGATTGAGCTCCCATTGCCCACAGCAGTAAATCACTCACTTAACGTCTCCTTTCCCTATCATACTTTCTCTACTTCTTCCTTTGTGCACCCAGAGATCATATGCCAAATAAACTATCTGATAAAAATATGAACTTTTTGGCCTATGATTCAAAGTGCTCCATACCTTGAGTCTAACTATATGTCTAGGCGATGTCATCTCACACACACTTCTTATATTGATTTCATCCTCTAGCCAATGATGATTCTCAGAACGTCCCACTTAGCAAGAAAACGAGACCACCATGATTGGCTTAGTCCAATGGAGCTTCCCTCCCTAGTGGGGGAGGAAACCCATTCCCCCATAACTGATGCAACTTCTCAAAAGAGAATGAATGCACTGAAGTCCAGTGAGCAAAAAAGAGTAAAGGGTATAGCTGATGGATTGACAGCTAATAGTGTTTGCCACAAACACATAACAGGAAGGTAAAACATAAAGAAAATAGGAGGTCATCGTATTAACCCCAAGGCACTGGAGATGTACAAGTGAGCTGAAGTGAGTCCAGTGACAAACCATTTGTCATACACCCATCCCCAGTGACCACCTACCTGATCCCTGCCATAGGCCTTGCCCATGCTGGCCCACACCATATCCAAGGGAACACATGTGGAGATGTTGCTAGGCCCCTTAGGACTGTTCCTGCCACAACAAAGATCACAGACCTAGCACTTCAGGTTTTTAAGAGGTTGCTAACCCCTGCTCTTTGCAAAGCCATAGATGCCCGTCAGTTCAGAGACTCAACCCCTGTGTTTTCCATGCAACCTGGATTTAGAGAGTTTCCAAATGTCCATGGCTATGAGATGTTAATTGAGCACTCACTTGAAGTGCCTTGGAAGCACCTCTGCTTTTTGGTTTACTGATGTGCTCATGTTGAATTAAGATATATTTCTGGTGCAATCATTAATTCACTTCAAGCCATTTTAAAGAAGGATTTTTCCTAGCTGCTTACTTCAGAATATTGGTCCCTAGAGACCAGGTGCTTTTCACAGCTTCTCAGAGGCCCATAAAGAGTAATGGAAAAATGCAGCCAGGCATCTCACATGGAAATCAAACCTACTGGAATTCCATCTGCATATCTGCCTTAACTTAGCTTGGTGCTCGCCTCTCCCTTAGCGTGTTTCCATCTCAAAGAAGGAAGAGCAATGGGAAATTTCTAGCACATTATTCTTTTTTTCTTTTTCTTAATATGAGTTAATTTTTAAAAATGTTTTTATTTTAAAGATGTGGGGTACAATTCAGGATTAGGTATACAAGTGTTCATTGTACAGGTAAAGTTTGGGCTCCCTTTGGTCCCACTTCACCAGATTTGAGATCAGGTACCCTTGCTGATGTTATGTGCCCCTCATACCCCTGCCCCTGACCTGACAATTTCCAGCTATTGCTAATCCCTTTCTTATAGTATTATGGTAAATGTTCAAGGTTCGCTTATGAGTGAGAACATGTGGTACTCAGTTCTTTGTCTCTGTGATAAGTCACTGAGTATTAAAAACTCTAAATGTATCAAAGTTTCTGCAAATTTCATAATTTTGTTCTTCTTTGTTACCACATTTTTAAAAAATCCAGTCCACTTTCTATAGCACTGCATGTCTGACAAAGGCCTAACATCCAGAATCTACAAGGAACTCAAACATGATGAAAGAAAAAAAAAAGCCCCATTTTTAAAAAGTGGGTAAAAGACATGAATAGACACTTTTCAAAAGAAGACATATGAGCAGCCAACAGACACATGACAAATGGTCAGTCTCACTAATCATCAGAGAAATACACACTGAGATACCACCTGACTCCAGTAAGAATAGCCATCATTAATAAAACAAAAAACAGCAGGTGCTGGTGAGGATGCAGAGAAAAGGGAATGCTTCTATACTATTTGTAGGAATGCAAACCAGTTCAACCTCTATGGAAAACAGTATGGTGATTCCTAAAAGAGCTAGAAAATGACCTTCCACATGACCCAGTCATCCCCCCTTCTGAGAATATACCCAGAGGAACTTAAATCACTCTACAAAAAAGATACCTGCACATGCATGTTTATTGCAGCACTATTTACAATAGAACATTATTTTTAAAGAAAGACATTTGTGCCCCAAGTAACAGACATTTCTTCCACAGAGTATATCACACTCAGGAAAAGGGTTCAAGTGCATTTCCAATAGGCAAAAATAACATCCCATCCTGGGGACACTCATAGTGAGATTGAATGGCCTCTGTGTGTGGGAGTCTGGACTCCCATTCATGACCTGCCACTTCTTCCTAATGGTGACCTCACTCCTGCTGCTTTAACTGACTGGGTGTCTTTACTCTGATGTGCAGTAGGTTGATCAACATCCTTCCCTGGATGTGTAAACAGTAAAGTGATTTATAAAAGTTAGTGATTAAAAAAAAAATTAGTGATTTTTACTCAAACCCGTCTTGCAGCTCTATTCCTCCCTAGAACTGTTATCAACCTGAAACTGGCAGCCTTCAGATGTGTGAATTAGCACTTCACTCGTGGAAGAGAGTCTGGGACTCCATGTTCTCTCTAGATTTCACATAAGTGGGCTTCTACATGGGCCAGTCATAGGAGAAGAGATGAACTCTTAGCTCAAGTGCCATGAGTCTTTTGTGTCATTCGGACACCACTTAGTCCTCTGTAACCTGAGTTTGCCAAGGAATCATCTTCTAGGTGACCTGAGTTAATGTTCCTCTCTGTTGATTCAAGCTGAAGAGTAATTCACCCAACTGTGATACCAGACCATACAGAGGAAACCCAACTTCAGTGGGCACCCTTGGGTTAGGGTCAAGTGAAACACAGAGAAGAATATATACTAGGAATCAGGAATGAGACCCATCTTATTCATTTACTAGCATTTCAATTATCTATTATCTTAGGGTAATTTTAGCTTAAATTAAAAGCTTAAATTAAAAACTAAAATTACATGGCAATCATAAGAGCAGCTAGCGTTATGTTACCATTTTCTTAAAGTTTATTTTTGAGGGAGTTGTAGGGAGGATAGGAAGGTTTTCTCCTACAATGTTGCTATATTAGAAGCCGAATATGGTAACTGATCCTGGAGTCGACATAGCCCACTGGAAATTGTAAATTGGAACTGGGAAACTAGAGTGCTGAATAGTCCTTACAGCCCTGTCCCCAGCTATAGAAAAAATCACCTAAGGCAGTTTGGCCAACAACTGGATTACTAAGAGAATGCAAAACCAAATGGTAAATTGAGCATCAGTTTCATCGTTCAATGAACTAAGTTGAAAACAGACTTTCTTCCTGTCTGGGCTGCAGCTGAATTTCCTGACTTGGGGACTGAGGTTCCCATCCATGATTTGGAGATAAACACCTCAAAGTGTGGTGGGGAGAACCCATTTTCTCTTAGAGTCAAGCATTTATCGCTAACACTTGCTGAATGTTCTCAGGGAAGAGAGCGAGTGGCACAGGTGTGGCCCCTGACACCCCAGTTCCTTTATTTTACACTTGTATTATCTAAAAAAAAGAGACAGTTAAAACAATGGAGCATACTGATGGCTGAAATAAAAGGAAACTTCCAACTGTAATTGCGTGGGCAGGTTCTAGCATAAAGGGCCAGCACTAAGGTGAGCATTAGGTGGAGAAACTGAAGGAATCATCATTTTCAAGCAGAGCATGGATGGTGGAGAGTTGGCAGAAGGGAACCTTCACAGAACGTCATTTTGTTCATCTAGATTTACAAATAAGACTTTCATGGACTCAACGTTCTGGGAAAAAACCTAACGTTTGGATTTTACATCGGCTCTAACCCCATCATCCAAGAGCCTGATTTTTACTTCTTCTGGCTTTTCCCTTGAACTGTGACAAATACACTTGGTTCCTCATATGCAGAGACAACCATACATTGTCAAATAAAGGGCACAGAAAAGTATGTGACTGCTGAGTTCCCACCACAGATCAGTCACTTTTTCCTAGTGGTGACTGCAGGCAAGCTGTTCTGATGAGGTGTCTTTCCTTGCCTGTTTTTTTGTTGTTTTTTTTTTTCTCTCTGAGATCCTGAGCACATGAACAAGAGCTTGTTTTTAAGTGTGTACTGTCAACTCAGGAAATGTTGTTAAATAAATAGCCCTTAGACTCAGTAGTAGAAAAATTCAGAAAAGTCCAGAAGGAGAAAATTGTTCAATAAATAAATGTTGACTCAGTGCAAGACCTCTCTGGAACCAGAGTTTCTGAATTCAAATCTCAGTTCAACCATTTGGATCCCTCTGACCTTGAGCAAGTCCCATAACTTCTTTGTGCCTTAGTTTACTCATCTGTAAAATGTGAATAATAATTTTCAAAATGTAATTTTCAGAAAACATGAAACCATTTATTTTTAACTCATTCGTTAATGAAAGAACAAGGAAAGTGTTATACGCCATTCAAAGAACATCTGAGGAGTTAGAACACTTACAGATAATTTAACAGAGAAATATTAGGATAAGATTGCTAGGTTTGATATAATCTGGGGAATGTCCAACAAACCCATAAAATCATTGGAGTTATCTGTTCCACTGATGAGAAATTATTTATATATCTGCTGGACAACAATCTTCAAATTAACAAGTGACTTCCCTAAACCTGGGAACTTTAATAAAGACTGAGTAATGAGGCAAACCAAAGACATTCATCAAGAAAAATCTCGGATGGCCTTTGTTCCCTTATGATTTGAAAGGGTGTGTCACCTACCTTTTGGCTTCACTCCAAGTTTGGGGAAATTTTACTGACAGCATCTACCTTATTGGGTTATGATGAGGATTAAATGGTTAACACAGACAAAGTTCTTAAAAGAGTGCCAGGTATATCCTTAGCAAATACTATTAAAGTTATACCAATGGTAAATTTTCCCAGTTAAGCCAGACCCACTAAAGAATGCCCAAGATGGGATTTTAAACAAAGTTCAGAAACATTATTAGCATTGCTTTTACTTCTCCATCGGGAGAGACTCTCCACTGTTAAATCAGAAGATAAATGAATTACATTATCTGCATTATCTATAGTAACTGCCAATATTAAAATTAGCATCTGGGGTTTCATGTCCTATGAATCTTGGAGCAAAATGGAGCATTAGCTTGTGTTGTGGGCTGGGGCAGCAAAGACGGAGAGAATTAAAGGGTTGAGGTCCTCAGCAACCACATCCACAGGCTATCAGATCCCTGCAGAAGTCTCCTGAACACCTCCTGCTTGCCATCCTCACTGACACCTCTTGCCCTGGTTGTGGGAGCAAGTTCCTTCTGAGCTCCCTGTCTCCCCTGCTGTCCCTTCAACCTCCCCAGGTCAAGGTCACTTGAACCTGTAACAGTGATCCAGTCATGTCACTCCCCTGCCCCACCTTCTGCAATGGCCTACTCCCTACATACCAGCATCCTAGACTCCTGCCATCTGTTTTCAACAGACCATTTCCACCCCCAACCCCCTGATGCACTCCGTGGCTTCGCCCTCCATTCATGTTGGACCACCCAGCTCTGGGGCTTCCCTCTGTCATACCCGCTGTCAGCTCTTATTCCTCACAAATCTATGTTCGCCCTTCACACTCACTCTAGCGTAAACTGTGCTGTGAAACCTTTGCCAAGCCTCCTCCCTACCCTCTCAGCTCTGTTCACACCACCAGCAGGAATTCCCCCTCCCACTGTGGGACACACAGTTAGAGGAACTGATAGCGTCTGTGCCTCTCAACTGTGACTCCTGAGAGCAAGGGCTGAGTTTCACTTAACCTTGTGTTTCCTAGCCTCTAGCCCTGTGCCAGCCATTGTCACCAGTGGTGAGTATTCTCTTAAGGACCTCTCTAGCCTTATTCCGACATTTTTGTTGGGTGGAGCCTGGCTAGATGCTTAGCAAACCCTATCTCCCCAGCTTTCAGGGCTCAAGGCTGGACCACACTCCTCAGTCTCCTCTTGGAGTGACGGTAGAAATGTGTGCACCTATTCTTGGCTGGCCCATGATATCTCCCCACACATGCCCTTTGTCCCTCCTTCTGTGTGTGTGTGAAAACATTGACAGACAATACTAAAACCATGAAAGAAAAGGATGAAGTCAAGAAAAGCAACACCTAGCAATTACTAGAAAGAATCTCACTGCCAAGGACAAACTTGAAATACTCAGGCTCGATCACCTGGCTGTCCATCTCTTCAACTCCAGTGCCTCAGGCAGAATACAAGAAGACCTTGCTGTCCTCTGTGTCCTAGAATGAGAAGCAGAGTGAAGCGATATCCAGTCTCAAGGAGCCAAGAAGTGAAAAATATAAGGGAATAAACATTTTCTGAGAGGAAAATAGCATCAAGAACCTAGCCTGGAGTGTTCAGATGTGGAAAACATACCTAGGAAAATTATCCCCCACAGGGATGAGAAGAGATATTGGGCTAAGACTTCATAGTAACAGTGAGTGACAGAAGAGAGGGTGGCTTTCTCAAGCTAGTTGGAGGCCCAGGGAAGAACACAAGGAAGCAAAAGCCCTGCATCCTCAAGGGCACTCTTCCCACCCTGGCTCCCTGGGACTGAGAAAGCAGCCACCACACCAACTACACTTTATTTTCAGCCATAAACTCAGAGAAGGAAGCCTGGGTTGTATCACAGAAGAAAGTAGCTTCTCAGAAGTCTGCAGCTGAGTGAGATTTATCTTCCCCTCTGTGTCTCTGTAAATAATGGTTTCAATTTTGGAAAACATACATCTGGAGCGTTGTTGTGTTGCCAGAGTCTTGTCACAATCCAACAACAGCATCCAGAAGGTTGTCTGTTTATCGTGTGAAGCACTGCCTCGACAGGGCTCGGTGTCTCAGCGTTCAGCGTGGGCAGCGCGTGTACAGCACACACGGGCACATGCGGGTGGACACGCTCAGTCTCAGGCTGGAACCAGGGAAGGATGTGTGTGTGTGACATTGGGGTTCAAGCATGGATCTGAGTCCCTCCTCAAATTCTTGTCCTGGTTAAGCTGCTCCCCTTGCTTCCCAGCGACCCACCTAACCTCTCAGCGCCTCAACGCCATTCTCCAGAGCACATGAGATTTATCTCATATGTACCTTTTTCTTTAAAAAACTGAACATGAAGCCAGGCTCGGTGGCTCAGCCTGTAATCCCGCGCCTTTGGGAGGTGAGTGGATTGCCTGAGCTCGCAGGTTCAAGACGCGCCTGGGCAACTTGGCGAGACCTCATCTCTACAATAAATCAAAAATTAGCCGGGCGTAGTAGCGCGCGCCTGTCATTCCAGCTACTTGGAAGGCTGAGGCGGAGGGATCGCCTGAGCCCAGCAGGTCAAGGCTGCGGTGACTGGGAGCAGCCACTGCACTCCAGTCTGGGTGACAGAGTGAGACTCCAACTCAAAAATAAAAAAGAATTAAAAAAAAAAAAACTGAACATGACATCCCAGATAAATAAGCCCTGCAAGAGCTTCATCGTGGGATTATTTTTTCTTAAATTTTAGATTCGAGAGAACACATGCACAGACATATTGTAAGGTGGTGGGGATTGGGTCTCAGGTGGCCAGCTCCCCAGATAGTGAACCTTGCACCCCATAGGTAATTTCTGAACCCTAATCCCACTCCCCCTTACTGGTGTCCCCAGTGGGATTCTTGAAATCAGAAAAACCATGGTGTTTATAAAATAAGGTGTTTATAAAATAAATATATATATTTTTAATGAATTAACATCTATTTTATAAACACCATAGTTTTTCTGATATTGTGTGTGTGTGTGTGTGTGTGTGTGTGTGTGTGTATTTATATAAAATGAGCATTTTCAAGAACACAATTGTTTCCTAGAGAAAAGTACTTTACTGGGCTGCATGCCCTGTTAGTGCTTCATCAATGTCTATTGGGTTGATTGGAAAGGCACTTTTAAGATATACAACAACAGCCTTCCAAGTAGCCACTGCACTCCAGTCTGGGCAACAGAGTGAGATTCCAACTCAAAAAAAAAAAAATATTCAACAACAACAAAATATTGACTAACCAGAATATATCATCACTATGGAATCATGGAATGTTAGCCCTATGAAGGACCCTGGAAATCTTTTTGTTCTAACTCTTCATATTGCATCTGAGTAAGCTAAATCCCAGTGAGGTAAATTACTACCCATTTCTCGTTTTCAAAACATGTTGCCTGTATAGAATTTTTCATGCTGGTAAAGTGCTGATCTGGTAAATGGAAACATCTCAGAACTGAATAGCAAGTCATTCCACAAGTCTTTGTTTCCCAGAGTCATTTAATTACCAGACTATTTGTGTGCCCATTACCATTAATATCTCTTTCTTTTGTTTAAAAAAAAAAAAAGACAAGATCTGAAAGGGGAAGGAAGGAGTAGGAGTTGTGTGGGAGAGAAGTTTGTTTTTCTTCTTTCAGATCCTTTTATATTCTTTCATGGCACAATGTGGACTTTGAGGTGCCCTCTTAGGCCCACAATGATTTTGTTTGAACCAAAATAACACTCCTATAAGGAGAGCTCTGCTCTGTTTTCTTGTTATCTTTGCCGTGAGGTCTGGCCGTCATTTTTGTTCAGAGACAGCTCTTTGTCTCTCTCACACACTAGTGAGGAGGATGCATATTTGGGGAGTGTCCGTAATGGAACGGAGTGTGGAAGACCCAGCTGTGGTGGTGAGGCTGGGTGTGGGCAGGAAACATGTTGGCTAGGGTAGCAAGAGGCCTCTGGCCCTGGCTGATCAACCCAGTACTGTGTGGATTATCAATAACTCCATTTCACAGATGACACAATAGATATCAGAGAGGCTTCCAGTAGAGATTAGCCACGAATACTTTCTCTAGTTTCTGCTGCATTCTGGAAGAAACAACTAGGACTGAGACCTTGGGCTCATTTAAAAAATATTCCTTCCTCAATACAAAAGAAATTGTTTAGCATATTATTGGCCAACCTGAATAAACTTACTTGGATTGTGCCCAGAGAAGGCAGGAAAGATGGTCGGGAAGGGGACACAACTACCTTCTTCCCAAACTGAATAAGGTGACACTGGACAGTTGCTTGTGAGTGGAAGACGAAGTGGCAGAGAGAAGATGGAGTCTCACAAAAGGAGAGTCAAGGGAGCTTTGGTTCTGGAATTTCAGGGCCAAAAGTCACCATCCATGTCCCCAACTTGTGGTCCTGTGAATCACACTTACTGAAGCAAAATATGAGGACCATCAGGTTTCAGGATAAATGACTGCTGCATAGAGGCACCCCCTGGGCTGAACAGGGCTCTTTTCTGAGCAGTGTGTGTTTGCAGGGAGGGCCAGGCACACCCAGGAGCACCTGCACTCTCTCCCACTCGCACACCCAGTGCCTTCTTGGTGTTCCCTGCCCCACTCCACACACCCCATGTGGTCACCATGTGGAGTTCAGGGAATGTGAGTGGCGAAACTTGAGACAGGAGTTGCAGGTGGGTGAGAAAAGCTTCCTCAGGGGCCCCAAGGAGCGGCCCCTGGGGCCCCTGGGCCCCAGGGTGGAGTAGAATGCATGTGTATGTGCTAACAACTATGTGTACTCACTCTCAGCCTCTCTAGGAACATCCGGAATGTCCCCTCACCTGGGATCATCTCTCTGGGAACATCCTGATTCCCCTCAGCTCCCCATAGGGTCAGCTGCAGTGTTGGAACCAAGTTTTTTGGAACCTAAAAGTTATACGAGTAGAGGACTCTTTTAAGAAAAAAAATTAAAACCTCTACAAAATTGTAACAACAAAATTGTAACTACAAAATTGTAACTACAAATTGGAATGAACATAAGTATTTGCTTAACGTTAGAAAAGAAACCAAAGCAAATGACAATTTTAAAGATCTGACGATTACCAAAAGCCTCACAAAATTCAGAAATGCGACTTTATTAGTTAACAGCCTGACGTCCTTATGTGTTTGCTCGGCTGCTCTTTGATCACCTTTTCCTACAAAAATGAGGTTGTGATAGCATTTTCTTACACTAAAAAAGATCATTCCATTTCAGTCTTTCCTTTAAAGTTGAAAAGTTACCACTTCACAACTTTTTACTGGCAATGTTTTCAGCTTTTTTTAGGATTGTTATCAAATGTGGAGAAAACACTATCAAATTTCCATCATATATGAGCTGTAGAATCTAAGGACATTTCAATTTTTTTTTTAAATAGAATGATCTTGAATATTCTTTAAATTGACGATAACACTCTCTCACTAGTGTATCATATATCCCATTATAATTGTGAACATGAGTTTTCTGTTTTCTTCATCAATGTCAATATTTTGTGTCAAATCAGCAGGAATATCTTTTCAATGTGCTCATGAGATTTACTCTTCTTTTTAATTGAGTTATCAAATAATCCAAGAATCTACCCATCACTTCTGTTCAACATTTCATCTTGGAAGATATTTCTACATAGGAAATGAATTATTTCAATAACTACACAGAGAAGTATCCATGAGTCACATACAAACACCTCACTAAATTTAAACAAAATGAATCCCCAACACAACTCCCCTTTAGCTACTCCCCAAAATGTACCACTCAACACGGGGAGGAGTGTGTTGGGGGAAGACAGATAGGAAAAAGACAGCAGCCTAAACTGATTGTCTGCTTCTCTTTGTCCTGTTTCTTCCTTCTGCTATTGCCCGCTTCCAAGAAGGGATTCAATCAATTAAATTTAACTCTTATTTGTTAATGGTACTTGCACAGCTGATTTTTTATGTCATTTGATTGTGGATAAAGTGTCTCATAACTGAATATGTTCTTTGGATCTCAGATCAAATATCACATCTCCAGAAAGGCCTCCCTTAACCAAACAGTTTAAGCCAGCTCCTTCCTCCCTACTCATTATCTTAACAAGGCTTAGATTTGGAACTACTCATATGTATTTGAAGTCATCTAGTTGCTGTATTTGTTTCCTTGCTTATTGTTTGTACACTTTGACTCACCTTTCCTAGTCACTGCTGTATCCTAGCTCTTAAACGATGACTAGCCAAGCACAGGTCCATAGATAGTTGTTGAATGAATGTGTTACACACCCCTAGCCCTTGTCATAAGAATTTAAGATCTTTAGAATATTGTATAGAAAGGACTTTGTTGAACATGGCATGTTTGATCATAACAATGATAGAATTACAATCATGGTTGACATTCAAGTCTTATAGAAGCCCTAGAACGTCACCAGAGTGGGATTCTGTACTCCATTTTACAAGGGGAAGCTGAGGAATTGACCTGCCCAATGCTACACAGTTGAATTGGAGCCCGATAGGACCTGGGCTTCCTATTCCACTTACTGCTTCAGGTTGCCAGACTGCCCAAGGATCTAATGTCACTATCTTTTATATGAGAATCATGCCTGACTTGCTACTTATACCAGTGCTTTGAGTTGAAAGACCTTGGTAGTAATAGTAGACCTGTGCTCAGTAAAGAAGAGCAGGTGTTCTTGTTGATAAAGTGTCTCATAACTGAATATGTTCTTTGGATCTCCGATCAAATATCACATCTCCAGATGCAGCTTCACAACAGACCTTGGTGTGAGCATTTAACTGAGGCTCAAATGATTAATTTGTTGAATGTCATAATAAATGCCCAATTCATGATCCAAATCCAGATTTGCCCCAGATGACTCTCAGGCACAAACTCCTTTGAGATTAAAGGCCTGCATTAGGAAGCTGACTGGCTGGGTTGGAAATTAAATATGCAGTTACCATATATGATAAAAAATGTAATAAAATCTATGACTATATAGGAATTGTATATTATGCAAATATATAAAAAATTATTTGGTGAAGGCTAGGCTTACGTGTGATCTCCACCTAATTAAGAATTAAATATTCTGTTATCCATGGGTCTGGCTTCAGAAACAGCCCCAAGGTGTGAAGTCCTTGGTTTGCTTTGAGAATTAGCATGATTAACCCAAAGCTGAAGATGTACTTGCTCTTACTACCTGTAGGAAATCTATAAGTGCTTTCCTAGAGAAGGGAGCCAACGTCCGAAAATCACCTATTTTGAGTCAGACTGATCTTCTTGGGCTCCAGTGGTCTCCCACCAGACCCCTACCTGTGAGATCAGGGACTATAGTGAGAGGAAGGAAGCTGATTAGCCTTGAATTCATGCCCATGCCACCATGTCCCCGTTGCTGTCCAGTACCTTGCCTATTCTCTCAGCCAACAAATGCAACTTGACAGGAAAGGGAAAGAGAGTAGAAATGTCAACCCTTCACCTTGGTTCTCCTCATTGCAGTCAGTTCTGTTCCTTGGAAGAGAGGAATACAGATGATTCAGAAGAGGTAGACTGAGGCTAGGTTGGGAAGGACATCATATGCCACACTAGGAGTATGACATTGACCCTGTTTTTGTTTATTATTTCTCAATTGAAACTGTATTCCAGATGGTTAAAATATTAAGATTCTCCACTTTGCAACATTTAATAATACATGTATATATTGCATATTCGTGTTCTATTAAATCATCAATAAATAGCAAATGCAGTTTAAATATTCTTTCATCAGCAAGCTAAAATGTTGACTCACATTGAGATTATTTCTAAAGCAAACTACAGAATTGAGATTAGGTACATAAACTGGAAATTGAAGACAATCAGTATGATTTTTGTTAATGATCTCTACTCACTCATTTTTCTATACTTGTAGTTTAAAAAAAAAGTTATGTTAAGCCAAATCTAGTCAGGTTATCATTTCTCATATGTATCAGTAAACACTTTGGTCTAAGAGTTTTAGCAGCGTTGTGCCTTTAGTAGTAAACATTATACAACTGCGACTCAATTTACCGTTGCTCACCCCAGTATCTGTGTTCCCTTTTTTCTCAGCATATCACCAGATTTCATACAGTACTCCCCTCCTTATCTGAAGGAAACATGGGCCAAGACTCACAGTGGAGGCCTGAAACCTCAGAGAGTACTGAACACTACATATACTATGTGTTTCCTTATGTATACGTACCTATGATAAGGTTTAATCGATAAGTTAGGCACAATAAGAGATTAATAATAAGCAATGATAAAATGGAACAATTACAACAATATGCCTGCATCACTACTCTTGTGCTCTGGGGTCATTATGAAGTAAAGTAAGGCTTCTTTGAACACAGGCACTGCCATCCCAAGCAGTTGATCTGATAACGGAGATGGCTACTAAGTAACTCATGGGCGGGGGAAGAAGCATCTGCAGAGTGGATCAGGCAGACAAAGGGAGGATTCATGCCTTGGGGCAGGACTAGGCAGGACAGCACAAGATTAAAAACTTACACATTGTTTATTTTTGGAATTTTCCATTTTCCATTTTCCCATTTAATATCTTGTACTGCCGTTGACAGCAGCTAACCGAAACCTCAGAAAGTGAAACCGGCTATGGACGCCTAAGGAAAAACAGACTATGTAGGGTTTGGTACTCTCAGGTTTCAGGCATCCACTATGGGTCTTGGCACATGTTTCCTTCTGATAAGGAGGGGACTACTATGTGAAATCTGGTGGTATGTTGAGCAAAAAGGGAACACGGATACTGATGAGCAGTGGTAAACTGAGTCACAATTGTATAACTGCTAAAGGCACATGGTTCCTAAAACTACTGCATTCCAGTTGGGAGTGATCATCTGACTCCCACTCCCACTCAGCCATGTGACTGAGCTCTGGGAGTCATGTGGCTGAGAATGTGAAAGGGCGAGAGGTGTGCCATTTCCAGGCCTGCTCATGAGAACCTCTTCTGCCCAATCCTGGCTCTTGCAACACCCTCTGGTTGAATGGCAAGGTTCACGAAGACCTTAATAACGGCAATAGCATCAGGTTCCTGAGAGACCACATGGAGCAGATCCCAAGCTTCCCTCTGACCTGCACTGACTGTGTTGTGAGCAAGAAGCAACATTGTTTTGTGTTAAGCCATGACAAATTAGAGTTTGTTTGTTAAAGTAGTTAATACACTCTGAGTAATATATGTTGAACAAAATGTGCTACAGTCAAGTAGAAGGAAAATTCTACAATTGGAAATGGACACCATGCTGAAGGTTTTGAAGCAGACTTGATGAGGAGGATGTAAGACCTGAATGTGGAGCAACACTGGATGGAATTGGCTGTTCTGGGATAAATAGGGCAGAAATGTGAGTCCAGAGAGTAAGTAGGTCTAGAACCTGGATTCAACCCAAGGGAAGCAGTTAGCATGAAAAAGTGTGCTGGGATTCCTCCTCCAAGAAACTGGGGTCCAGCGGTAAGAATCCCAGCCTGGAGACCAAGGCAGGTAGCTCAGTCACTGGGGAAGTCGGACATAAGGGAGAAAATCCAGCCAAAGTCAATCTTGAGAGAAATCGAATCTTTTTCTGGAACGTGCTAATATAATAGGGGTTCCAGACACGGGAGCCTCATGTTGTGCTTTAAAGCCTCCATCTCTGAGCAGCACATACAGAAATGGTTTTTCTTTGCAAGTTCTTACTTTTTAAAAAAGAATCAGAAACATTTTGAGGTGAGAACCAGAAATAGAGTAGATGTCAGCTTCTTCTCTGAAGTATTTTATAAGCATGTTTGTGTTTTGTTAGGTCTTGAGTCCAATTGCAATTGTTTATTCTTGGGGCAGGAAATGATATGAAAAGATGAAGGGAGTTTCCCTGCTTAGATCTTTAGACATGTCACTAGGGAAAAGGGACAGAGATTCAGGTTCATTTTCATCTGGAAAATGCTGAGGACATGAATGTCCCTTTGGGGTCACATATCTTATCTCACTTATTAAAAATGACTTGTTCACGTCTCCAGCAAGTATTGAGTCCTGATTCTGTGCAACTAAATCTGCCAGAATCAAATGGGGGCACAAAGGAATGGTAAGAATGAATTATTACCCCCCGACATTAGGAACATTCTTCAATTCGTTCAGCAAACATGTATTAAGCCTGTCTTCAGGGTCATACTACTTTGATTCAGGGAACCGACATTAAATAAAGAGTCTGACAGGTGGGTAGATGAAGAATTAAGCAGTTGTACAGAACAGCACAATTCAGCACGCCATTGTAATGGGTCGCACCATTGGAGAAGCCTGGTTCACGGGTCATTCTGCAGGTGCTGCGCCATCTTGGGTATCTTGACAATTGTCCATGGAGTCCACCTGGGTCTAGAATCTCTCTCTTTAATACTAATAAAATTATAGCAAAGGAAATCATTGAAGATGACCTCACCCACATGAAATGAAATACATGTTTATAACTCATTTAAAATAATTAGCACATACATGTGTCAAACACAATGTGCATGCAGCAGTCACAAACCTGATTCCAAACTCCACTGTGCAAAAATTAAGCTTTTAGTATGTGTAGCTGTTTATTTATTTATTTATTTATTTATTTATTTATTTATTTAGAAAAAGTCTCACTCTCTTACCCAGGCTGGAGTGCAGTGGCACGATCGTGGCTCACCACAGCCTCTACCTTCTGGGCTCAGGGAATGCTCTCGCCTCAGTCTCCTGAATAGCTAGGACTACAGGCATAGGTCACCACACCTGGCTAATTTTTTTATTTATTGGTTTGTTTGTTGGTCTTTTTATATGTTTGTTTGTTTTTGGTCTCGCTATATTGCCCAGGCTGGTCTTGATCTCCTGAGCTCAAACAATCTCCCTGCCTCCACCTCCCAGAGTACTGGGATTACAGGTGTGAGTTACTGTGGCTGGCCAGCTACTCTTTGTAATCAATAAATTAAGTTCCCTTTAGCTGGTAGAGCATAAACTGAAAGCTAGGCAATTCATAATGCTGTAGAAATTCAAGATGGCATAGGGGCAGGGCTAGGGGGTCAACACAATGCCAGGGCTCTCACAGAGCATTTAGTTATATTTTCTCACCTGCTGATGCTGGCTTCGCGGCCCCATCTGTCCGGGTCTCCACCTGTAATCCCTCAGTCGTGTGTGCAAGGCCGTGACCAGCCTGAGGGCTCTTCCTGTTATGTTTGGACCATTCTTGGACCCATGAGATGTATTTGGCTGCTCTCAACCTGCACTGAGGCAGGGGAAACTTCCTGAGCCTATACAGGTCTCATCTCAAACTTCAAGTCACTCTAGAAGCTACACCGGAGTGCCAAAAACTCTGTGAGACTGCCAAAGCACTAGTGCTACACAGCCATCGTTTCTCTGGAGTCTGCCTGATTTAGAAACCTGGTCTCTCCAGCTCCAGGGTCCCACACACCAGCGTAGGCATCCTTCCTCCCTCACTCCACCTGCAGAAAAGGCATCCACTGTCGAGTGTTTCCCCTCCAACTGTCCTCTTTCACCAAGTGGAGAAGCATTAGCTTTCTCTTGGAAGGGGAATCTTTGCTCTGTATTTTCTCTGCTTTTTCCTGGGCTTTAGTTTTGAAAACTCAAAAGCCAGAATAGGCTTCCTTTTCTCTGCTTTTAGTTAATACAGCCTTTCCCTGAGTCAGTTAATCACAAACCATGAGCTTTGCCTGGGGAGGGACAGGGCAGTAGAATGGTCAAGAAGTAACAATTGTATCCTTCTACACAAGCATGCATATATACATATTACAATGTCCAAGTGACATAAAGATAACTGCAGCCTGACTTCACTGAAAGCCTCTCTTCACTACTGCACTGATAAAACCCTCAGCAGAAATGACCTTGTAAAACATCTTGGTCTTGTTTCTGTCTAGATTCTTCTACTTAACTTCATTGGTTTGTGTTATTTGCTGATCCTGATCTGTGTTTTACTTTGGCCGGTATCCCAGCTTCACACCAGTAGATTGGTCAGATTAGTTACCACCTTAGAGTAATTTCTGAACTAGAGACAATTCTGTCTCTCTGCAACTGTAAGATATTTCAAAGTTAATAGTTTAGGTTCTACACTCTAGATCCTTTGACAGCTGCATTTCTGTAGTACTAGCTATTTTCATTTCTAATTGCTACAGCATGGATATAAGCAAACACAGAAATCTAAGAAAGTATGGGTCTCCTCTAAAATGAACTCTCTAAAATGACTGCTACAAAGTCTTTTCCTCCCTTCACTATTATGGAAGGGAATGGTATTCTATAGAGGACCCTCTTGTTTGAGGGCAGCAATTACAATGCTCTCTTTAGATACAATCTGAAAAATCCTTCTCCTCTTTCCTCTGCTTATTTTGAAAACTCTGATTACTGCCTGAATTCCATTATTTCCATTCTCTCAATGGCAACAGTAGACGTTGTAGATTACCTATCTCCTTCATTGCAGCTTAACTCTTTGATGTCCACATATACATGTGTATACGCTATCAAACTATACAAAGAACTCTGGGGTATGGAGAAGGGAGTGATTAATTTTGGCTGGAGAAATTTAAGGTAAGGAGTACTGACAGCTTCATATAGGAAGTGACATTTGGCTTGTTTTGAAGAATTACTAGGATTTCACCACTGGGGGAAGATGTCCACCCTGGGGGTGGCAGATCACAGGGAGCACAAGGAGGGGAGTGTGACAGAAAGGAAGTAGCATGAGCAAAGGCGAGGCAGGGTGAAAGCTCATGGTGTGAAAGGACAGAGGTGGTAACCGGTAGTTAAAGCACATGGAACTTGTATCAGAAGAGTCATATCTGTGGCCAATGCTCAGCCCGGTTGACTGAGTGTAAAAAAGAAATTTAAAACTTTCAAAGACATGGACAAAAATGTAAAATAGGGTAACACACTCAGAAACTGAGAAAGTACCCCTTCCCCTTCAGTTTCCAAAAGCGCCCGTTGTTTATCAGAGCATTGAGCAGGAATCACACACTCTGAGAAAGAAAGAACTGTCCTCATTAAGTATAATTTTAAGCTACTAATCTGTTACCTACACCCCCTTGGCATTAAACAAACAGAACTGCCATCTTTTCTCCCAAGCTACCCTTGGATGAAGAACATGAGCATCTAAAAATAGAACCACCATCAAGGATGTTAAGAGCATACAAAGAGGAGCTTTCCAGCACATTCAATTTTCTGCCCATCCTCCCCTCCAGGAAAATCATTTCAATAATGAAGACCAAAATAATAGTGCTGGCTGGGAGCATGCAGTTGCTCACACCTGTAATCCCAGCACTTTGGGAGGCCAAGGCAGGAGGATTACTTGAGCCCAGGAGTTCGAGAACAGCCTGGGCAACAGAGAGAGATCTCACCTCAAAAAGTGAGCCAAGCATGGTGGTGCACACCTGCTGTCCCAGCTACTTGGGAGGCTGAGGCAGAAGGATCCCCTGAGCCCAAGGGATCAAGGCTGTGATGAGCTGTGATCGTGTGCACTCCACTCCGGCCTGGGCGACAGACAGAGACCCTGACTCAAAAATAAAAAATAAAAATAATAGTGCCAAATGAGCCTCGAAGAGCTTTAGTATTTGATCTGGACAAATATTCTGCTTAGTTCTTTATATCCTCAAATCCTCAAATTATGGTGAAAAGACTTGTGGCCCTTAAGGAGAGGAGGAGACAGGTGAGATGAAGAAAGTAAAAAGCTCAAGGGTCTCGCAGACTTTTCTGTCTCGGGATGCCCTCCCAAGGTAGAAGCCTCTCTTTTTGCAGCACTCAGTCCCGGGCTCTGCACTCACACCTGGAACTGCCCCACTTACACGGCATCTAGAGATTGTGGAGGAAGTGACCACTACCAAGCCAGCAATGGAGTCGACTCTCAGGTTGGAATGAACATTGGAAGAGGCTTTTCAAACTTCATAGAAATGAGGATCGTGACCCTGAGACAGATATTGTCTACAAGAAGGTCGCCGGTGTCTTGAGAAGTAACCGGAGCCTCTCCCTGCTTTTAAAAGCTCCCCCAGCTAACGAGGAGACCAACTTGCTGGTGTGGGATCCCAGGACCCCTCCGCAGAGAGGAATCTGGGGAAGTCGTCAGTTTGGAAGGCCGGGCCAGCTCTCAGGAGCCGAGGCTGCGTCTCTACACCGGCACCCCTCCATCCACCTGCGGGCAGCACAGCACCCCCCTCGTGAGGTCGCTCCGAATGTCGTCAGCCACTCCTGGCGCCCATTCTCTAGCAGCGTGGAGCTGCTGTTCACCCTTCAAAGTGAGTCATGAGCCCATCCTCTCGTTTTTGCGTGCCTTTTTTCTGTCTCTGTTTTATGAGCGTGGTCGGGACGACCGTGGTAACTTCAATGCATCCAGTTCAAACAAGAGATCAGCGACTCAACACTGACCTCCCCTGGTTGGCGTGGAAATACCTAATCCCAATCTCTCCTAACTTTGGCCTTTTTCACGGGGTGCCCGGGGAGCCCCCCTCAGCACCCTGCGTGGAGACGCTGGCATTGCCCTGTTGATTGAGATTTTTAAATGATTATAAATCAGCCCCCCGGGGGTGTACATGGAGATTCTGGAAGGCTCGAGACTACAGACCTCCGAGTGCCCTCAGTACTGCCAGAAACCATGAAGGGATGTGGCACCATTTTGCTTACACCAGGTTGGGAAGGTCAAGGTTGCATTCACAAGAACTTGAGAAATCTAGGTCAATCTGTTCCTATGGTGGTGGTATGAATGACTATCCAACTGTCAGTTGATTTATTATTACCGTTTAAATGCCTTAAACTCCAACTAGCCATCGTAACCCCATTTGCAGTTGGTATGATAACCTCACCTACAGGCTTCCTGTACCAGACTCCCTGCTGTCAGACTCCCTGCTGTCAATGTCTTCATTGCATGGAGGTGGGCAGGGAGGACGCGGTTGGATCAGTGCGGTCAAGGTGGGTGCTGTGATGCTCCTCGTGGGGGTAGTCAGGACTTGGACGCAGCTGGGATTTCTGGAGAAATGCAAGGCAAGATGAACTAGGGGTCTCTACACCCTTAAAAAAAAATGCAAACCTATTCCCTTTCTTGGAACTGACACGAGTCATTTCAATCCACAGTGACCCCTCAGGAATTTGGGTACTTGGTTTTAATAGATGCCCAACTGAGGCCTCTGGGCTCAGGGGCATGCAGTCAGGTAAAGGGAGCCATTGATGGAGATTATGTTTTGGAAATACCTGCCACGTGTTCCTGCTAAACAGAGTAGGTCAGAAAGCGCTAAACAAAACAACTCAACCTTATTGAGAAAACCAGAGCCAAAAAACGAAACCCTCAAAAAGCAAACCTATATCCTTTGTGTCGGTGCCTGCATTTAGAACAGGGCGTTGTCTGTGTCAACAGCTATGTTAAGGTAAATTTTAAGTAGCAATTAAAAAAAAAATGTTTGTGATAGGCGGGGTGCTGTGGATACGCCTATAATCCCAGTACTTTAAGAGACTGAGGCAAGAGTTTCCTGGGTAACTTGGTGAGACCTCATCTCTAAAATAAATAAATAAAAAATTAGTCAAGCATGCCTGTAGTTCCAGCTACTTGGATGGCTGAGGCAGAAGGATCGCCTGAGCCCTGCAAGTCAAGGCTGTGGTAGCCGTAAGCATGCCACTGCACTCCAGCCTGGGCAACAAAGTGAGACTCCAACTTAAAAAAAAAAAATTGTGATAGACATCAACAATTGAATAAAATAGTCTCAATGGATAGTTTTGTTGTTTCAATGTCCTTGAAAATATTTCTAAATATTTTTTATTTAATTTTGAATAGGTAATATATATTCATGGTGTTAAACTTGGAAGGCACAAAGAGATACACAGTAAAAAAGTAATTCTCCCTGTTATCCCTGTCCCAGAGGCAACCAGTTCCCCTTACAGCAGGCGATTTCTATTACTAAGTACATATGGATACTTTCAGACATATTTGATACATGTGTGCTTGCACGTGTATTAACATTTGTACATGTAATTTTTTTCACAGACTATTTATACTTATCTGTGCTTTGCTTTTATTTACATAACAATACAGTTTAAATAAACTTCCATATCATTATATATTTTATTAGCTTTTATTGCATAGCATTTTATTGTATGATGTTTCACAATTTAACTTCTACTCTATTGATAACATTTAGGCAAGTTTCCAAGTTATTCCATTTATAAGTAATATCTCAGTAAATCATTGGTACAGAATTTATTTCACTCATTTGCAAATATATCTGTAGGAAAAATTCCTGGAATTGGAAATCTAGGTCAAAGGAATGTACATTTGTTATTTTGATAGATCTTGCTAAATTTCCCTCAATTTAGAGACTGTACCAATTTATACTCTTGCTATGAGTATATGAGGTGACTCTCCTCTTCTTTATGTACTCATGTTATAAAATGTATTGATCTTTGTCAATCTGATATGAAGTGGTGTTTTCTTATAATTTAGTTTGAAATTCTCTCATTTTTAGTGAATAGTAATGCTTTGTTCTTTTGTACTAGGTTGTTAGACTTTTTCTTATTGATTTATGAGAACTCTTTCTATATTAGCATGATCTATTAAGAAAATTAGCCCATCAAAATGTGTCAAATAGGGTAGCCACCAGTCACAAGTGGTTCTTGAGCACATGAATGAGACTAGTACAAACTTCAATGCACGGCAAGTATAAAATAGACACCAGATTTCTTAATACAACACAAGGATAGAACTATCTCATATATAATATTTTATATTGATTACTTGTTGAAATGAGATTATTTTGGACACACCAAATTAAGTAAAATGTATTACTGAAATTGATTTATTTTAATTAAGGAAAAAAGATTACCCATTACTTTTTATTTTTTAAACTAACTGCTTCAAGATTTGGAACTACAAATGTGTCTTACATTGTATTTCTATTGGACAGTGCTTGTCTATAATGTGAACTACAATTTAATAGTCCAGTTTATTTCTATATTGTCAGATTCATCAGCCTTTTGTTAGGCTTCTGAGTATTATGACGTACTTAGGTCTTCCCCACTACAATACTTTTTTTAACTCCCCCATGGAGTGTGTTTAGTATTTTTTTTTATATTTTTATTATTGGGATAGAAATCTTTGCTTCATCAGGAAATTTTGAAGTAAGGTGTGTGCTATTACCATATGTTTTCTCTTTTTTCTCCCCTAAATTTTCTTGGTTATTCTTGCTTATTTTTTCATATGAACTTTAGAATCATATATAGACTCCCAAATGTCATTGATATTCTTATAGGAACTGTGTTAAATGTTTATATGAATCAAGAGAGAATTGAAAGTTGTATGATATTGAATTTCCCTAAGAATATAACATACTTTTATGTTTGTTCAAGTGTTCTTTTGTGTCCACAAGAAGCATTGTAAAGATTTCTTTATATGGATTTGCACATCTGATAAAGTCATTTCTAAATATTTTCCAGCAATATTGTTATCAAAAATGAAATCTTTTCTTCTATCAGAACTTCTTTTATTTTAGTATATGAACTTTATAACTTTCTTTTATGTCAGTATATGAACTTTATAACCAGAGGCTTAACTGAATTCCACTATTGTTTGTAATATTTTCTCAGTTGGGCCACTTCTTATTTTAATCAAATATTACCCTTACAATCCGCAAATAATTATAATTTATCTTTTTCTTTTATAATTTATGTACATTTTATTTTTCTTGTGTAAATACACTGCTTGTGACCTCTAGATCAATGTTTATTAATCATGGTCATAGTAAGCATTCTTGTCTTGTTCCTGAATTTAATATGAATAGTTCTGAGGTTTCTCAATAGATATAATGCTGAATTTTAGACTGAGATAAATACATTTCATTATGTTAAAAAAATCTATTATCATCTTATTGATAATCTTTGTTTTTGGTTATTTTTTTTAGTAAGAATGGATGTTGAGTTTTACCAAATGTTTCTCAGCATCTAGGAACATGACTTTTAATCTATTAGTGTGGTACAAATATGTTAATGGATTTCCCACTATAGAACCATCCTTGCATTCTTAGAATAAATCAACTTGGTCATGGCATGTTAGTCTTTTAAATGAGCCACTAATTTTGTTTATTAATGCTTTATATTCATCATTTGTTTGTGATGTTTCTAAGAGTAACTGTCTTATTTTGGTTTTCTTTTTTAGTAACACCAATTATGCATATGTTTAACTTATTTTATATGTATTTCATATCTATCATGTAATCCTTTTAAACATCTTGTCTGTTTCTTTTTTTCCCCAATCTTGTCTTCCACAACCCTAGACATGCTTTCAGCAGTGCCAGTCTCCTTTGTGCAGTTTCCAATTTAGCCTTCATTTCTCTGATATTTTTATTTGTTTTTCTTGTATCTTTCCTGTCAGTCACTGCCAGCACATGTTTAATTTACTTATGTGGTTTTGTGATTGTTTTCTATGAAATTGGATATAGGTCATTTCGCTCATTTTTTAAAATTCAAGAAACACCTTTGGTCACAATTTTCATCTGCTTCATGAGACATTTTTCCAGTGATTTCTTGACTGCCATTTTATTTTTTTTCTTTCTTTCCTTCTTATTCCTCCTTCTTTTAATATCTTTGTATAGCTCCCACACTGATTCCTTTCTTGATTAATTACAATGGAGTTTTTCCAGCATCAGCTTTTTAAAAAAGCCTTCTTTGATAGAGAGGTATGAGCCAAGTTTCAAATAGCGGGAGTTTTTTTGTGTGTGTGAAAAGAGGTTGCATTTAGAAGTTGGTTATTTTCGCCTTTATTTTTCTGCAGCTAATTGATATTGGAAGCTTTGGGCCATTCACAAAGTTCCTTTGCTCCTCACTAGCACACCAACAGACTGCTTCAAGCAAGTATGACTTTTCCCTATGGCTTCTCATTTAGCTTTACCTCCTCTCCTTTTTCTATAAACCTTAGCAGTTTGAGAGCCAGGGAAGCACTCATTCAAGCTGCTATACCCTTATTGCTATAGAACAAGTATCAGCAAACTACAGCCCACTGGCCAGCTGCCTGTTTTTATAAATAAAGTTTTATTGAAAAAATAGCCAAATCCATTGTTGCTTTAGCACTACAATGGCCAAGTTGAGTAGTTACGGCAGAGACCAAAAGGCCCACAATGCCTAAAATATTGACTATTTGGCTATTTGAGAAATGTTTGCTGCCCCCTGTTGTAAAAAGCTAGGTTTACATGTCAGTATATGTTACCTGGGATTGTGTTGACACTCAAGAGCTTAGAATTCATGGGCATCTTCACTCTGGAGCTTCCTATGTCTTGCGTCACTAAGTTTTAATTTCTCTCTCTCTCTCTCTCTCTCTCTCTCTCTCTCTCTCTCTCTCTCTCTCTCTCTCTGTCTCCCTCCCCGCCTCGTCTCTCTTTCTCTCTTTCTCTACACACACACATCTGTCTGTCTTTAAAAAAAAAATCTGTTTTTTTCCTAGTTTTACAAAGGATAGTCTGTGCTTTACTACTTTTCTTGTTTTCCTTGATGTTCTAGGTGGTTTTGCTGATACATGAATGAGAAAATGCTCACTTGACTCTTCATGTTAAAATTGGAAGTCCTCAGATAACATTCTAATAAATTGTTTTTTGTTTGCTTCTTTGTTGGTTGTTTTTTGACCACTGGAGAGAGATCCTAGCATACTAAACATCTTTGCCCTAAATTATATGTAGTTTTTTTCTCCTTAATCTAATGTTTTTATGACATTTACAATTTTTAAGGCATAATTTAGTTCTTAATGGAAAACATAAACTAACTTTTTAAAAATATGTGTTAGTAAGGAAAAATTTGTTTTATATTTTCCACCGACCTAAATCCTGACTCATATTTAACCAGACAATTCAGAGTAATATTTAGTACTTGAAACTTCACAAGTAACTATAAATAAATACATGCTGTAAATATTTTTAAAATAGACAGTAATATTCTACTTTTAAACACTCCCAATTTCACCCTCAAATTTTTCTGCTAAGTCATATTTTGTTACATATTGAGCTTATTTAAAAATTTACCAAAATTGTTTCATCTTGATATATTTGTATACTTTCTAAATCCTTAGTGTTTTAGAACAATCTTTGCAAAATCTTTAATTACCTTTTTACTTAGAAGTGTAATTTAAAAAATAAAGTGAAATTGCAGGTGTAATTATTCTATTCAGTATTTCATGACTTTCTACTTCTCAGTCTTTTGTGTTTCTACTTTTAAGAGTAGCCTACCTTTGCAAACTTTAGTAAAGTACTAAATGGTGTTGAGATAAATTAAAATTAATTTGTAACTTAGATTGCTTTTTTAAATGTATACACATTTACAAATTGTATAAAACATATATTTCCTACTCATTAGTAGATTTCAATGAGCTTTAGTATATGAACAGAAATGTCAGAGATATAAGATGATACTATGCCAGTCTTTAAGACATTGTTTCCTAATCCTGCTTTGTTCTGTTTCTTGAATTTATGTATGGTATTTATGATCTTTAGAATACGGTTGTCAAAAACAAACAAAAAAGAAAAAAGAGAGAGAGAAAGACTGTATTTCATATCTTTCCTCCTCCTGCTTCTCCTGGGCACTAGGTTCTAAGTGCCACTACCTACAAAGCCCTTTCCCAGACACAAATCTATTTTTTTAATGTTGAGTCTTTAAAAAATGGTAATGTATTATCCTTCTCAATGGTACTGAGCTTTTGATTGGGAAATCTTAAAGTTAGATTTTCCTTTAAAAAGAAAAAAGGTATAGGAGTGTTTCTTTAACAGACATTTCAGAAACTTTAAAAGGAGCTTTCCTCTGATAGGAAGAAAGAAAGAAAGATGTTTAGACAGGGGACCTTCTCACCTCACATTTATGAGGCCAGCCCTGGCATCATATAACTTAGTCACCCTTAGTATTTTACTGTTCTCTAGTTTAAAAAACATGGCAAGTGCTATAATAGAAAACATCATCTCGCCCAGTCTGAAGGGGTCACTAAAGACTTCCCACAGGTGATAATGCCCAGCAGAGGGGACTTTATTTCTAAGAAAAAGGATCAGCATGTGCAAAGACTAAGAGGCATGAAGTCTGAGGGGCGGGTCTTGGCAATGAGATGTTTGCTGACCTACGAGAGAAAACTCTCATTGATTGGTGGGAGGGGGGGTGGGGGAATAGCTGTACTATTGAGGATCAATGTGTGACTGCTTTAGCTTTGTAGACTTATTAGGAACTTGAAAGATCCAGAAACTGGATCAAACAGAAAATGGGGCTTTATCAGAAACAAAGAAAAGCATTTTGCCATATTCTCAGGTTCAACCTTTTCTGCCAGTCTCAGTTCTTATATGTGCATCAAGGAGAAACAGACAAGCAAACAAACAAAATAGGCAGAAATGGAGATGTGTGATCACTCATTACTCATTCAAATCCGAAAGAAGGAGCCTTCACACATCTAATCCTACCCAGTGGGACTATAGCCCTATTGGCCAATACCAAGTTCAGCAGATCCACTTCCATCCAATGGGTGTCTGAGGCAGTGAGAAGGAACTGGGGCATTCATATGAGAACAACCATTTTATTTGTTTTTGGTCTTCAGGGCAAAGTCTCACTCTGTCGTCCAGGCTGGAGGACAGTGGCACGATCATAGTTCACCACAGCCTCGAACTCCTGGTCTCAGGCGATCCTTGCACCTCAGTCTCTTGGGACTACAGAAATATGTCACCATGCCTGGCTAATTTTTCATTTTTATTTTTGTAAAGACGGGATCTCATTCTGTTGCCCAGGCGGGTCTCAAACTCATGGGCTCAAACAGTCCTCCCACCTCGACCTCCCAAAATGCTGGGATTACAGGCATGAGCCACTGCACCCAACCAAAAACAACCATTTTTGTGTCATTATTTATTTAAATACGTAATATGTCAAAATATATTATGCATATTTAGATATATACATTTATATGAGATTGGGAGTTCCTGCAAATAGAGTGATTCTGGAAGAAATGCACTTGAATATAGTCACTGTGTGAACAGAGGTTCACATCTGCTTTGCACACATTGTCTCTAGGACCTAGACCAGTACCTGCTACAGAGGTGTCCTACAGACATGTGTTGAGTGACTGGATAAATTGATGAAAGGAATACCCTCCAACTACAAAATTTCTTTTGTTCTTGTGCAGTTGAGTAGGTAGGGGTGCCAAGAAATAAGATGAACTCCAGGAAAAATTTATCTGGGGTGGGGAGGGGTGAAAAGGATTACTGATGTATAGACTGGAGGTTTAGGAGTCAAGGGTTAAGCTCTAGCAATTGGGTATAGCATAAGCATAAGATAGTCAAATAAAAAATTACTGATATTCCTGAAAATCGAATTTGTCTATAAAATCGTGAGTTTAAAATTCTCACTCCATTTCAAAAAGAAAAAGTAGAAAGGTCAATTGAAAAAAAAAGGGAAATTAAAAAGCTACAAAGAGAAATAACGGTGGTGTCATGGGATGCATTTAAAATTAGAACATACTTAAGCACAATCATCGCATTGAGGACATTTTCTTAAATGGAATCAATTCTCAGTGTCTCAGTCGATTCCACATGTCAAGAAGCTTGTCTGCCTCCTGAACTGACCCACGCCTAAAAATAAGACTAGCAACTTGATGGACAGTCAGATAAAGCTTGGCGACTTTTTCTCACCAACCGCCAGCCCCATGGGAGATATTAATCACTGCAGTTTTTACCTTGTACCAGATATTTAGAAAGTAAAACCTAAAAAATGTATTTCCATGTATTTAGGTTGAAAAAAGAGAGGTTTCACTCAATCTTTTCCAGAAAATATAGCCACCTTGGGACTGAACATTTCTTTCAGTCTTAACCTAAAGCCAATCACATTAGGGACCTTGTATGCATTTTGGGCGATAAAAATTGAGCTGTGGTCTAACCTATTGCATAATTTTCATTCTGAAATTACTTTACACTGGACATAATGACCCCATCAGTCAACCTATCATCTGGCTAGTTAAATGAAGCAAGGAAATAACCTCAGCTAGTCTCAGAGGAGTGGGAATTCAACTGCCAGAGGGGCTGAGATTTCCTGAGAGTTTGTTCTAGATCTCTGTTGGGCCAGCCAGCATTCAATCTTACCTTCAGTCTCCACGGAAAAGGCCATTCAGGCCAAGGGAGAAGTTGCTTTAGATGAAGCCTGTAACCCAAGATGGAAAAACTTCGTCAGGCCAAAAAAACACTTTTTTTCTTTTTGGTGGATCTAATTCACGGTGATTGTTCCTAATTAGGCGGTCTTACTTGAAAAGTCCTCCCCAAAGGCTAGGAGAGAGCTTGCCTTAAGTGTCTTTGCAACAAAGATACATTGGGGCAGAAAATCAGTATTGATTTAACAAACACAGTTGCAAAAACAATGCTTGTTCACGAAGAGAAGAAAATTTATAGTATTTGTCGAGGAAAAGTAAACACATTGGGGACCCTGTTTGTGACACGATGTCACACTTTGTGATCTTTTGAGCCAGCAGGCGCAAAAACAGATCAACAACAGGAGCTGCTTTCTCATGATGTTTGGAGGCGGCACTCTTTTAAAATTTTACCTATGTTTTGTTTCACATTCCTAGAGGATCTTACATTCCGACTATCTTTTTTTTCTTTTTCTTTTTTTAAGTTGGAGTCTCACTCTGTCGCCCAGGCTGGAGTGCAATGACACGCTCACAGCCACCGCAGCCTCGACCTGCTGGATTCAGGTGATCCTTCCTCTTCAACCTTCCAAGTATTCTCCATAATTTCTGGAAAAGAAAAAGAAACAAAGGAAGGAGAGAAGGAAGGCAGAAAGAGAAGGAAATAAGGAAGGAAGGAAGGGACGGAGGGAGGAAGGGAGTGAGGTAGAAAGAAGGAAAAAGAAAGAAAGAAGAAGAAAAGCTAAATTTCAGTGAGTGTAGGCATTTGCTTCTGATATATGTAAATAGCTGTATATAGGTTTATATGTGTAAATACAGTTCATAGTTTAAAGTGATAGAAAACGCTTAACATGAAAGTAGCAAAAGCTACAGAATGACGAAAAAAATTCACTTCTTAAAACTTCTGTTTAAAGTTTGATTTGAGCCATTGCCTGTGAAAAACCAAATACTCTGAAAAGCAGCAGTCTCCCATTCCAGTACTAACCAGGCCTAACCCAGCTTAGCTTCCAAGATCAGGCATGTTGTTCAGGGTAGTATAGTCATAGACTAAATTCTTTTGTTTTTTCTGAGTAATTCACAGATATCAGAGCGCTTTGATATGGTAATTTGAAAGCTATGTCATGTGAAATATATACTCACACTGACACATTTGAATTTTACCAAAATGCTGTAAACCTCAGGAAGAAGGATGACTGAGACTTTGAATATCCTTTCTTGAATAACTAAAAAAGCTCTGTAATTTGCCTGAGTTTTTTTAATATCTAATATTTATTAGATATATGTGTATACATTTTTAGATATACATGTATAAATGTGTATATATAGATATGTATACACACATACACTTTAATGATACAGGTCTTTGGTTTAAATATTAAAGTGATGACCCAGGAATTATGTGGTAAAATAAATAAGTGCTATGCTTTATGATTCAGCTTAGGAGGTACCATATATTATTTTTCATTAGTTCTAGTTATTTCTAATAAATCATACCAAATTTCCCTAGGTTGAAATAGAAGTTCTATGAGACATGTCTGTTCATAAAGGCATTATTATCTACTTTAAAATGTAAGAACAAATGCCATATTTTGATCTTTGGGATAAATAACTCATTTAAAGAAACTTAGCTTCCAAATTTCATGTCTAGAATAGCAAAAAAAAGAAGATACAAAATGATATTTTAAGTGATATGTATTTTTAAAATTGGATTGAACTTCAACATGGAATTTTTTTAATTTAGCAAAGGATTACCAGTGATACCTGGTAGGAGATCAGATAAGCAATACTTTTTAGTGTAGCGTAGACTTCAGAAAAATATATAAGAAATGTAAAAGGCTGGCTCTGAATCTATTTGAGTGAGGTCATTGTTACACTAATATCTTAAGGGGTCTCTTGTGAAGTGAAAATGTGGGAAATCACTTAAAAGGACAGAGCTACACTTGAAAATATTAAGCAATATTTGTGATATGGGCTTGGGAAGGAGAATTCCCATGAGGACATTCTATCAGTCCAAGGTAAGAGAATGCTTTCTTTCATTTTAACAATTTCAATGAGAATTTTGACGGAAGTCACCTTTGCCACCTAGAGTTTACCAACTTCACAGAATTGTTCAGAAGTGGACATTACCCTTATGTTTTACAAAGACGCATTTATTTAGAAAATGAACTTTGCAAAGAAGAAAATGCGACAACTAGAAGTTGACCCCATACGTCCTTAGCTTGTCTTTACAGCCCAGTGCAGTCTCAGTCCAGAAGCCAGAACACTGTTGATGGAGTACTAAGCAACCCAGAATGACCATCTATCCAACCATCCATCCATCTATCCTTCCTCTCAGTCATATTTTTAGAAGAACTAATAGAGTTCCTGTGACTAAGTTGAATTTTAGTTTATCCATATAAATTATAGTGTTTATTTATTCATATAAATGAATATTATTTGTTTATCCATACAAATTATGTTGTTTTTACAACACACCAATAATAATGAATAATAGTGCCTAACATGTATAAAGAAGTCACAACTTTTCAAAGTCCTTTCATACCTCTAATCTCTGCGGATCCATGCTAGGTCTCAATGGGGTCTCAAATGATGGGGTTATTGTATACTTGTATAGACAAGATGATTGAAAAGCTAGAGGTTAAAGGATAGATCTGCAGTAGCAGCCACACTATGAGTTAGTCCTAGAGCCCTATCTAGAACTCAGGTTTTCTGATTCCTGATGCTGTATAGTTCCTCCTTCGAGTCCTTGGTTCTCTCTTTACTTCAGGGAGACAAAAGAAGCCACACCATTTCTCCCATTCCTTCTTGTGAAGAGAGGCGAAAACCCAGCAATGAACCATAATGGGAAAAAAAGTATGACATCATGGGACGAGAAGACCATAGGCACTGGAGCCAGGCAGACAGAGGTTTGTATCTTAGCATCAACACTACTTTCTGTGATTGTTTAAGGTAAGTTCCTTCCCTCCGCTGATTTCAGTTTCCTCATCTATAGAATGAGAATAAAAATTATGCTTTGGGGGTTCTTTAATGATGACTAAATGAGTTGTTTATAACATACACAGTGTATGGTGTCACATTGTAAATAACAACTAAATAAGTGGCAGATATTTTTTGCTAATGAAGGAGAAAATTGAGTCTGCTTCAAACTAGACAATAAACATACACAGCCAAAGCCCAGTTTGCTGGCTTCTAATGCTTGTCCTATGAGAATCTCAGCCCTGTTGTCAGTCAGACCCCTTGGATTACATACAGTAAGGCTCAGCAGTTACTTTAGTCTGCCAACCCAGTCAAGAACCCGCAGCATACAATATCCATAGATGGCCCCAGAATCCCAAGTTGAACAGCCAAGGCTGTCTAGACTGAGTTTGCAAACTCTGAGGCCAGGCCCATTCGATAAATGAAAGAAGTAGCCTGAAGTTCAATGGTGGGGAAATTAGAAGCACATGTCTTCTCTAAAGTGGGCAGCAGCCACAGAACTCTGGTAGATCGGGAGTCCACATAAGGAAGCTTGTGTGCTGGTGGAAGGAGGAATGGCAGGAACACACAGGTCATGTTTTTCACCCCAACATGTCCAGAGAAACCAGGAATCCAGATTATTAAGTGAATTCTTCCAGTGTTTAAATGTAGTTGACAAAATCACCCACTCTGGGCCCCACAAGACATGTATCCGTGTCCCACTTGAGCCCACAGACCCCCCTTTTGGGCTGTATTTGACACCTCCAGTTGAGGGAAGGAGCACCCTGGGCTGCAAAGGAAAGCATGATGGCTCTTCATTTCCCTCGGCCCACCTATTCTTTCATATTCCATCATGGTTGCCTTTCTCTGTAAATAGAACAGAATATTTACATCCTTGCTGTGCTAAGGTAGCAAGTAGGAAAGTTGGTTGGTCAGAAACTTGAGTAATGCAAGGAAACTCCTCGTGCCTTGTCTTAATGTGCAGTCTCTTGGTTTATTCTGGATGAACTATTAGGTGGTCACATTTGTTTTGCCTTCATATTAATTTTTTTAACACTTGTCTCTGATGTTCTCATTTATCTACTTTTATTTCATTGTACTGTATCTGTTTTGGTAAGTCCTCCTAAACCCCATTTTTGGAATGGGATGTGGAAAAAAAAGATTTTAAAAAGAAATAGATGCTTAGCCATCAAAAGAAAATATGAATACATCCAACTTCTCAAACGGATCTCAAGTGAAAAAAAAAAACAAAAAGTCAAAAGTCAATCTCAAAAGGTGGCATACTATGAGATTCCATGTATGTAACATCCTGGAAATGACAAAACTATAGAGATGAAGAACAGATAGTGGTTGCCAGGGGATAAGCTGTGTAGATTTAACTAGAAAAGGGTAGCATGGGCCAGGCCCTGTGGCTCCAGTACTTTGGGAGGCCAAGGTGAGGGGATTTCCTGAGCTCGCGGGTTCGAGAACAGCCTGGGCAACTTGATGAGACCCCATCTCTACAATAAATCAAAAAATTAGCCGGGTGTGGTAGCATGCACCTGTAGTTCCAGCTACTTGGAAGGCTGGGGCAGAAGGATCGCCAGAACCCAGCAGGTCGACAATGGGGTGGCTGTGAGTGTGCCACTGCACTCCAGTCTGGGCAACAGAGTAAGGCTCCAACTCAAAAAAAAAAAAGAAAGAAAGAAAGAAAGAAAAGGGTAGCATGAGTGAGTACTTTGGAGTGATGGCTCAGTATCTTGACTGTGGTCATGGTTACACAAATCTATATACAAGATTAAACTGTACTACACACACACATATATACTCATAAGTACATCCAAAAACTGATAGAAATGGAATCAGGTCTGTAATCCAGCTGGAAGTATTGTGCCAATGCATTGTGCCTGGCTTTCCTACTGTACTGCAGTCATGTAAGATGTCACCATTTGGGTTGGGTGAAGAGTTTGCTAGACTCCATGTATTCATTTGCTACTTTTTAGGAATCTGTAATCTGTGAACATCATCTTTAAATCTATAATTATTTTAAAAATAAAAGGTAAAAAAATAGATGCCTAGATAGTTGTCTGGACAAATATAAACGCGATGGAGTTATTTGGCAAACACTTCTTCACCTTGTGATACTGATTTGCTAAGGGCCTCTCTTCCATCATTCCTCTGCCCTGAGAACTCATTTTATATTTGTAATGAATGGTATTTACAGTGTTCAAAACTTGTAGTTAAAAGACCTCTTGGAAATTATGACATAATAATAAGCAGTCAATGCTTTAAAAGCCCATTTGAGAACATGTTAGATAGGTAATCATTACTTAGAACTGCATGTCAGCGTGAAATTTCTCATTTCTCTGGGTAGCCAGAGAAATTTCTCATTTCTCTGGGCAGTCCATTGTCAATAGAAAAATCTCTACACAAAGATCTTTTCAACTTGTTTTTCAATCTACTGAAATGGAGGAAGAAAAAGGGGAACACCTGTTAATTGTGTATTTATCCATATGAAAAATTACACACATACACACACGCATATAGGGCTCTGCTGAATTGATTGCATTTATTATCAACTCTTTTTCAGTTATTTCTATATGGACTCCAATCAACTTATCAAAACACCTGGAAGCAATGGGCCAGCTATATTTTACATGTAGAATGAATGGTAGTTTGCATTTATAGCTAAGAAAGTTTAGAATGTTTGCTTGTAGACGTTCTGAGTAAATTTGAAGTAGACTGCCTCTCACAGTCCCACTTAGGCTGCATGTGTATTTGTGGATATTTTGGGTTTAATGGTGTCAACACTTCGTCCAGAAGAAGCAAGGGCCAGAAAACAGGAGCAAAACAAATCAACAATTAGTTCAATTTCATGGCTGTGCAGAAATTTCAGCCCCATGAACTTTAGAGCTTCTGACACTACTAAAAACCAAAGTGACCTGCTTTTTTATGAAAAATTCAGCAATTTGGTTTTGAGAACAGGAAAGATGTTTGAAGTGGCTACCAAAAAATGTAGAATTGTATAATATAGGATAATAGAGGTATCAGAGTAACCATTTAAGTTTAAGCAAAAGTGTGAGGGTGATGATATCAACAAAGGTTTTCTCATTTTCTTTTTTGTCCTCCAGTTAAAACTGCTGAAGCCAGGCATAGTGGCTCACATCTGTAATCTAAGCACTTTGGGAGACTGAGGTGGGAGAACTGCTTGAGCTCAGAAGTTTGAGACCAGTTGGGGCAACATAGTGAGATCTTGTCTGTACAAAAATAAAAATCAAAAAATTAGCCGGACATGGTGGCACTTGCCTGTGGGAGGCTGAGGCGGAAGTATCACTCGAGTCCACGAGGCTGCAGGGAGCCATGATCTTACCACTATATTCCAGGTTGAGTAACAGAATGAGACTATAACTCAAAAATAAACATTAATTAATTAATTAAAATAAGATAAAATTGCTACAAGAAAATGGCTAAAAGAACTTTATTCCCACGCCCTCTGGGTATAACTATTCATTCAGTGTGAGTGTAAACAGCAATCCTGCAATATACACATAGAGTTCCATTCTGAGTTACACAGGAAATAGGTGTCTAGCAAGTATCATGTAATCTGAGACTTGAAGAGACACAAGGGGATATACAAAAAAAGGAGGGAAAAGAAACAGAGACCAACATTTGTTAACTTTATTTGTGCATAAAAGAATATCTAGACACAAAAAACCATGATGTAATTAATAGCCTTATAAATACCTTTGCCACCCTACTGTGGAAAATGACCCAAGACACAGAGAGGGACTGAGGTAAGATTGAAGACTGAGAGATGAAAGGGTGCTAAAGACAAGCTTGAAGGAATGAGTAAGATTATGTATAAAAGAGCTGTCACATCAGCACTTCCCAACCACTATAAAATGGTATGACATATGTCCTGTGAGAAGCACAATTATGTTCATTTAAGAAAATCAACAAATCGACCAAATGCATTAGAGAAACTCTTTAAGGTGAGTCTGCAAATATCCCCAAGGACGTTAATTTTCCAAATTGTCCCACTGCTTTCATGTTTGGGATTACAGCACCAGGCCCTGTGTACTTCCTTTTTCTCCTGTCTCTCTCTGCCCTCTGTCTCAGAAACACACACACACACAAACACACACACACACACACACACACACACACACACACAAAATCAAG